>NW_026706159.1:0-267726 GCF_029867415.1 Vicia villosa | reverse complement strand
ACACTCCAATCCAAGATCCACAGTCATCAATTTCATCTGGTCGACAATTAGGGTTTTTTGACCTAATTCACCAAGAAAGTTGACTTTTAATCAGGACATGGATCCAAAACTCAAGACATGGTTCAAGGACTTCTACTAACTCAATATAATCCATTTACATCACTCATTTGAGGAGAAGATCTTGATTCCACACAAAAGTCCAAAATCTCACTTTATCAGGAAAAAGTCAACTGTATAGGGTCACCTTTGACTTTTAAGATTTTTGGTCAAAACATGACTTTTAAAGATCAATATCATCAATATATGGTTATTAAATTCATTTGACCAAAGAAATTCAAAGAGATTCATCAAGGAGCAAAAAGTCGGGAATTAGGGTTTTTGAGGGCATTGTGGGAACTCAAAATTTCACCTACACAACTCAAAAAACTTCCAACATGAAAGTTGTAGATCTTGCAAAATAAAACAACATCTTACAATGCAACTTTTTTCAAAAGATCAACCATTTAAGAGATTTGGAATTTTCAAGCTTTAGGTCATAAAAACTTAGAAATTTTTCCAAGTGTTTTTAACCTAGTTTTCATCCAACTTTGGGCTCTTTTTTCATAATTTTCCCAAATGATTCTGAAGAAACCATAAACTAATGATTTGAAGTAGATGTTTAGGGCTTTCCAAATTGTGCTCAACCTTCTCCAAATCCATTTTGAGCTAGGAGTTATGCTTGTTCAAAGTTGGCCTCATGAAGTGAAATTATAGGTCATGCCTCATTTTGGAACTTTGAAATTTTGTGCACATGACCTCACTTATGGATGCTACACGACCCATAACACATCTGAAAACATGCCATGCATTCATTTTCACCATAGCATAAGAATTGAGGAAGATTCCCAAAACAAGAACATGTGATTATGTAATGATTACATTTGGGAATTTATGGCAAATTGATGAATCACCCAAGGAATCTTCTCACCAACCAATTAGAGCTCATTTCTGTCTCAGAATTGTCCCCTAAGATCAAGCAAAATCGAGGGCTAGGGGATTGATCAAATGGAATCAAAATTCCCATCATTGCATTTTGGATATTTTTGGATTCCTTCATAGCCAAGAAACCAAATCAACCTCACTAAGCAAGCTCTCTCCTCTGCAACTATACTGAACCATTTGCCTATAAATACAAGTGCTATCCTTCATACAATACACACCAAAGCAACTCTATTCCTTGCTTTCTCTTTCTCTTCTCATGCTTATGGTTTTTCAAAGTTCTTTGGCAAGAAGAATTGTTTTCTTCAAACCAGAGCTTCTCTTTGGAAAGTAAGTATTCTAACATCTCAAGGGGGCTCATTTGAGGTGATCCAAGCACCTGGATCACTTCTGTAGGGGGAGGAACACCATTGTTGCTTTCACTTTGGAGCTGTTGCAGTTAGAGGTCCATAGAGCAATTCAGAAGGTTTCAAGCAAAGCCAAGCATCCAGACACCTTCCTTAGGGCAAAGTGAAGCTGTTCAGATGGCTGCAGCTCATCTGTAACTGAATATTCATCATCCTCCATGTTCACTTGAAGCTCAAATCGAAGGAGTCGAGTAGAACAATTCAGAAGGATTCAGGCCACAATAAGCATCCAGTTAGCATCACTGAGTCCCAAGGAAGCTTTTAGGATCATTCACACAAGCCCAGAAGTTCTCCATCACTCGTACGACCTTCAGTTTCAGAGGTAAGTTTTTGAAATCCACCTCTTTAATTTAAGTACTCTATGTGGTAAAGCTCGATTCTATCTTGTTCAGCATCATTAGAGGATTGAAAACCCTCTATCACCATTCATTTATTCATCTTGTTTGTCATTTAATTTTAAATTTATGGTTTATGTGTTCTTCGTGTTTTCTGGAAAATTAGATAGTTATAGTCAATATAAATAAATGTTAGTTACATATTTGAAATCGTGAGAGAATTTAGAGCAAGTTTGCTCTTTACATCTTTGCAAATGGTTGAGAGTTGAGAGAGTTCAGAATTTCAAAAATCCAAAAGCTAGAGGTTGAAGATGACAATGGTGGTGGCGCGCAAAATTCAAATCCATGGCTAAAGTCTATTTTATTTTGAATGGTAGTTGTTTCATAAACGAATAAATCGTTATAGCCCAGTGGTAAAGAGTGTTTGTGTGTTGCGCGTGCCTAAGGTCTGGGGTTCGAATCCCCCTCGCCCCAGACCTTTTGATTTTATTTCTTTTTTTTGCTTCTATGCATTTGAGTAATATATGTATTGCAATGGAACCATTACCTTGTCACCAAGCGCGCGTTGGCTCAGTGGAGTTGTTTTGGGTTGGTAACATAAAGGGCGTGGGTTCAAACCTTGGTGGTGACAAAACCTTATTTTTTATCACTTTTTCCACTTAATTTCTTCACAACTTTAACCAATTAATTAACCTATCAAATTAATTCATTTTTATTTCATTTTTTACACACTTGTCACTTAATATATCTATTTTGTGAATAATCAAATAAATCATAAAAATATTATTTATTTCATGTGTTTTTATTAGGTTTAAAATAGTATGTTTTTAAGTGTTTTCTTAAATACTTTAAATATACATTTTCATTTTGTTTTGACCTAACTAATTTGTGAATAATTTTATGATAAAACCCTAATCATGTAGGTCTTAATTAGGTATAGATTTTATCTTTACCTTAATTAAGTTGACTTTTGTCAATTTTCATAACTGTTTTCAACCTCCGATTAAACAGATGATTAAGTTTTTCAAACAACAAAACCTTACATCATTTTAACTGTTTCTCATAAACAGTAAATCATTTTCAAGTGGGCCTCTAATAGAGTGTAAGTCCCAGCACCTTTTTCTTTTCATAGTTTGTTTTCAAAAACTGTATTTACAAAATCTTCTTTCTGTTTTCAAAACATTCTTCTGGTATTTGAAGGGCATTATTCCCGGTGAAACTCTTCAGATACCTATGTGACCTTTGTCCATCTTCACTTCTTCTGTTTTCAAAACCCTTAACTGTTTATCATAAATAATCAACTGTCATCAATAAAATTGCTGGTAAGGCTTTGTACATACATCTTCAAAGGCCTCCACTCCATCCAGGTTGGGCTTTACAAGCTTTCAATTTACAGTCTTTATTTAAAGGGTTAATGAACTTTTTGGTCCCTCAAAATATTGCAGATTTCATTTTTAGTCCCTCCAGAATTTTCCTTTAAGAAATCGTCCCTTCAAAATTTTTCGTCTAAACTATTGGTCCCTAACGTCAAATTTGCTAGAGATTAGCTACGACTTTAGCCACTGATTAGCTACGAATTTTGACGTTAGGGACCAATAGTTTGGAAGAAAAATTTTGAAGGGACGATTTCTTGAAGGAAAATTTTGGAGGGACTAAAAACAAAATTTGAAATATTTAAAGGGACGAAAAAGTTCATTAACCCTTATTTAAATTACTGTCAAAATAGAACTGTTTATATATTGTTTAGAACTACGTTTGAGTGTAAACCTTAGGACAGTTAAACTATATATATATATATATATATATATATATATATATATAATATATATATTATAGGACTATGGCCTAGGATTGAGAATGTCTTCCCGGTGAAGGCTCTTTCCTAATTAGAGATCTGTAGTTCAAACCCCCAAGATGAATTATTCCCGGTGAAACATCTTGGTAAAAGCCTTAGAACCCAAACTAGGACACATCCACCCAAAGAGGAATTATTCCCGGTGAAACCTCTTACCCATTTGCTTAGAGCCAAAATAAGTTCAAAACCACATAGCTTTCTCTTGTGCTATAACAAGGACCCTCGATGACCCTCGATTAGCCTCCTCTTGGGCTTTGTACAAGGACCCACAGGCTTCTTAAAAGCATTTCCAACTTCCTCTTGAGCTTGTATACAAGGACCCCATCAGGTTTCTTATAAACATAGGAACAGGTCTTTAGTTACCTTTTAGCCTATCCTGGTGAGTTTCTTCCATTCTTTAAACCAGACTTTAAACAAGCTAAGATTGTCTCAATCTCATATTGAGTACACTTTTTGGAATGAGAGACATGGACAGTCTCTGTCACCCTTATCTTCATCAATCTTCCTTAGCAAAGTCTAGGATCTTTATTTGCTTATTCTCAGTCAGTGTCAGCCTTAATCTTGGGCTTTAAACAAGAAGTCTCAATTAGATAATCTTTCTGCCATTAACCAAAACCCCTGGAAAGGGTTAGCCTCCACACATTCCTTCATTTTAACAAAAACCCCTGGAAAGGGTCAGCCTCCAAAATCATTCCTTCAAATCCAAAGATTCACTCTTTTAAAAGATAATTCCCCAAAAGAATTAAAAACCCTTGGAAAGGGTCAGCCTCCAAAAACATGATAAAAGTTCAGTCTTTTAACAGACTATTTCTCCAGCTAAGTCAAAATCCCTGGAAAGGGTTAGCTTCCAAAAAACATAAAAATAAATTAGTTTGTTAAATCCTCTAGCCGAATAAAACTCCCCCAGTGAGTCTTTTATTTTTAGTAGCCACAACCTTGGGCTTTGTACAAGGCAGATAAACCACATTTCCTGTGTCAAAGATTCCTAATCTCAAGGATCTTTTCCCCATAGAGTCTTCCATACTCAGTTTCTTTAGCAGTTAGCCACATACCTGTCCAGCTGTTCCTATCAATTGCATTGATATGGACATACATACTTTCCCTAGCTAGAGTAGCCACAACCTTGGGCGTTCATACAACTGGAGCACAAATTAATAAGCTTCCTTTAGCTAAGAGTCAGCCATTTTTCCAACCTTGGGCTTTCACGTAGCAAGGCACACAACCAGAGCTCTTGATGCCACTTGTTAGACGCTGGCCTTAGGATCTAGAAGGGGGGGTGAATAGATCGTTCACAGTTTTACGGATTTAAACGACTTTTCAGCGGAAGTGAATTCTGAATCGACTCGCGTCTATTCCGAACCACTATCGAAACGATTATATATGTGTTTAAAAAACCAGTCAAAGACTTGAAGTAAATGATAAGAGTATATATCGCAGAATCAAGACGTTTCTCTTATGAAAATCAGATTAACTTTTTGTATGATGGACAATGTTTGCAATGCAGTAAGAGTGATAGAAACAAATATACAAACACTTGGTGATAATGATCAAATTGAAGGTAATTCAATGTGTGATGGATTGTGATGTTTATGAACGAACTTAATTCACAATCTTAACACTCGAATCGTTGATCAATTTGCTATTATAACCAAATATGAACAGAATGTAAATGAAAAAGTAAAAGCGACAAGAACACGATATTTGTTTAGGCAGTTCGTCGATCGTCCTCGCTACGACTACGTCTGCCCCCAATTCCAAATTGAAATTGGGTAATCTTTCATTTATGTTGAAAGTAGTATATACAAAGAAGATAACAAAGCGATAAACGATAAACCAATTATGTCGATCCTTTGAATCTTCTTCCCCCTTAATCTTGAGCCAGATCAAGGTTATCCAAGAGGTTCACTTTGATTCCCTTCTGCAGTGTCTTGATTCCTTGAACTCCCCGTTCCTCAATCGTTACACTCAGCCGAATCCTCAATGAACGCCTCTTGATAAAAACCCCCAAGAACCACCCGTCGTGGAGGACAAAACCCGCAGATTTTATTCACCAACAAACCCCACAAACCTTCACCCACTAGGAATCTTCAATTCCGTTCCATGGACGTTATCGAACTCATCACTAACCCGCAACGCAAGAATGATTATGTGTAATTGTGTTGGAGATGATGAAGAACGAAGATGAGAAGCATTTGTGTATCTTTCAGTCGTTGGTGTTGCTTGAATAATTACCCTTGCACAATATATATGATTGCATAACAGTTAGAGCCAAGAAAAACTGATTTTTGAACTTTCTTGATCAGTTAGGTCGACCACTTGTAGTGCTTAGGTCGACCTAACAGAGCTTGCAGAATTTTGCTCCCAGTTAGGTCGACCTGTTGAAGGAGTAGGTCGACCAGAATCCTCTTCTGATGCATTCTGGGGACATTTTCACAGATTAGGTCGACCTAGTTGATGTGTAGGTCGACCTAACAGGCTGGTATGTAAAATTCATCAATTTAGGTCGACCTAAATGATGTGTGGGTCGACCTAGCAGGAGTATATGAATTTTTTCTCCATTTTAGGTCGACCTGGGTTGATGGTAGGTCGACCTAACTGCTGTTTTTCTGCATTCTTTTTGTTTAGCTTGTGTTGAGTCAACCTTTATGCATAGTAGATCATCCTGTGCTTTCATGAGTGATTAAATGCTTTGCTTTTCCGATTCCTCCTTGTTGTTTGGATGCTGATTCCTCCTTGTTGTTTGGATGCTCATTTGAGTTTGCCATAAATCAAAAACATTAGAGTGTGATCTTGTATTCACATACTCCCCCTTTTTGATGATGGCAAACCAATAGTCAAAAGCTTTGGTAGTAAGTGACACAGGCTCAACAAGGCTCCCCCGTACATCCAGCATCTATTTCTCAACCAAGCAATCTCTCCACAAAGCTCCCCCGTACACTCAGCATCTATTGTATCTATCTCCCCCTTTGACAACATCAAAAAGAGAAACAAAGAGAACAGAGTAGGAGAGTAACAAGAGAAATAAAGAATACCGGTAGTCATAGAGATAGATAACATGTAAATGGTGAAATCATAAGAACTAATCATGTTTTAAAGAAAGCCAACAACATACATAGTAGTTCAAGAGATTAATAAAAGAAAACAGAGAGTACTACATCATATAATGTTTTTAACAACAAAAAAAAACTTAATGGCATGAAATGCAATGAAATGATGATATGATAAACAATATGTCCTAACGCCTGCCCCTTCTTCCTCTTCCTCTTTGAAATGTATGAGGTCGATCTTCTTCAACCTGTTCCAACAAATCCAGCACAGACATGTTAAGAGTGTTGAAGCTTTGGCTTATGTTAGCATGGCGATGCAATGCCGTTTCCTCAAACTGATTCTGCCTCAATATGGAGTTGGATGCAAACGTTTCAAAATCGTTCCTTTGTTCCTGAACCAAGCCGTACAGAGATTGGTATTGACGTTGTTGTTCCTCATATCTATCTTGTTGAAGCTGCTGCATTGTTTGAAATTGAAGCTGTTGAGTTTCAAAGTTCTGCTATTGTTGAAGTTGCATAGCTTCAAGCATAGATACTATGTTGGATTGATCAGGAGGAGGTGGAGCAGTGTATCCCCAAGGAATTTCTTCCTGTTGAGACGGAACATATTGCCAATTTGGATCCGTGTCATGAGCTATGTCTTCCATGGTTTGATCCTCATCATTTGCTATTTCTTGATCGTTTCCCTCTTCCTCATTTCCTACATTGTTTCCAAACTCCGTAGGATCATCATAGTTGTAGATAACCTTCCCTGTTCCTTTTTGAATGAGATAATAGGTTTTCCTAACAGGATTCCAATGATATCCCATAAGAGTCAAGGTGGTTTGTGAGAATTCTTGGGATTGATGTATGCGAGTGTAGTGTAAGTGATCAAGTCGCATACCAAAGTGATTGACAATTGTTTGAATGATTGAACCATAACACAGGGCTGTAGTTTTCTGTTTGACCTCATGAAACTTAGCAGCTAGGAAGTGAGGCCAGTGTAAACGCGTTCTATTTTGCAGCAGATACATGAGCACCACTTCATTTCTTTCAATTCTCGAATATCCTCCTGCCCTTGGTCGAATGATTCTTGAGATTACCCAATTCAAGAGCCTAGGATCTCGCTTCAAATGACCAGCTGTTATTGTTTCATTTGATCTGTCAAATACGGAAGGATCTTTGAGGATTGACTTCATGTAGGCCTCATGGTCATAGTTTCCCGGTACATCCCCGTCTACCATACGGAGTTCATCACCAACGATTGTCAGACCAAAAATACTAATCCAGGCCCGTTTGTCAACAACATGCGACCTAGATCCCATTTTGAAACGGAAATTACAACCGTCCCCTTTTGTAAATCCTGCATAGAAAGCCCTAACGGTATTTTCACAGTACGGGGTATCACATTGCACTAAAGGATGAATATTTTGATGTTCAATTAACGCAGCGACATCAGGAATATGCATGTTTTCGACAAGATTTGGATCATAAGTATATTGCTTAACAATTTTCCTTTTCATCTGCCACTTCTCAAAGTTTTCTCTACAATCAGGATGAACAAGAGCACTTACCGGTTGAGATGATGAACTGGAAGCAATTTCCTTTCCTTTTCTTGATTTTGGAGGCATGGTTGGAGATGCTTTGAGTGAGAGAGGGATGATATTTTGACAATTTTGAGTTTGAGGAATTAGGGTTAGCCGTACCAAAAGAGGTGAGAATGAGAGGGAATGCAAGAATGGAATGTTTTAAATGAATGATATTGGGTCGGGTCGACCTAACAGACCCAAATATGGAAAAATTAACGCAGTAGGTCGACCTAAAGTGAAGCTGGGTCGACCTAACAGAAGTAACAAAGCAAAAAAAACCAAATTAGGTCGACCTAAATTGTGAGTAGGTCGACGCAACTGGACCTTTTTAGTTTTTCTAAAAAAGCTTCTTATGTAGGTCGACTCAAATACAGAGTAGGTCGACCTAAGTTTCTTTCAATGATGAAAATGCCTTAGAAATGTTTCTATATGATGTATTTTTGTTTTGTCATTTGCTTGAATGCACAACCATTGTATGTTATGAATGAAAATGATGAACACATATACATAAGTATTTGAGAAGAGTAGATAAGAGCACATGAAGTCACTATAAGCATGTTAATTGATAGCATATTATAGCATCAATAAAATTTTTGGAAGTGAACAATAAACATGTTACCGCTTTCTCAATATGTAGGTGTTTTGTCATCATTGTGTGGAGTCTTCTTGTCAGTGTGCCATACTCCTAGATTTGATGATGAATTGTTTTGATGGAATGTTTCACAGGTTGATTTTTGCGAAAAACTTATCTAGTATCGATTACTCGATGTTCTCCCGGATGCGGGACATAGTCCCAAACAATATTCTGCTAAGAATAGGTTTAAAATCTCTTTGCAATGCAACTTGCCAATTTGCACATCAAGTACTGCGTCCTATGTGTTTTTCGGAATATTTGTATTTGTAATGTATCTCATACATTTGCGATGGCTAGAACACCTACATTTCCTTTGCCAAGTATGGTTCTTCAATCTGTCTTCAGAGATGACATACCAAGATTGGTATGTCTTCCTTTATGTGTCTTGAGCACCAGCTGTCAAGGAACCACCACCGTTCGGCGATGTCAAGACACTTTTCCTGCGAGATTAAATTAGAGTGGAAGGTCCCCAATCTTCATTGGGTCCTGGATGGTGAGTACACAATTTGTTGCACTTAGGCAACCATTGAAATACTCCTTTAGGAACTAAAATTCTCCTAAATTTGCATTTTTCAATGGTATGTCCCTTTTTGCAACAATAATGACAGGTAATATGATGAGAATATGGAGTTTTGCTAGTTGATACTTTTGGTACAAAAGTGTATTTACTATATAAAGGAGTATACGATCTTTTGAACTTGTTTGGATCAACCGCAAAAGTCACTTTTGGTTGTATAGCCTTGTCTAACTTGGCTTTTAGATCTCTCACTTCTTTTTGCCAAATGTGACATGTCTCACAACCAAACCATGATGTAGGATCTATTTCAACTTTGTCCTTTTGAATGTCTAGCATAGATTGTTTTAAAGCTTCCATATCCTTTTCGGTTTTCTCAACTTTTGATTCAAGATATGAAAATATTTTCTTATTTGAGGCCAAAAGTTTGAAAGCTTTAATTGCATCTCTATGTAATTCTTCAAAAGCAAGTTTTAGTTGAGAATGAGATACCTTATCTACGAGTTCAGGTTTAAGATGACTTACAGCTTTCTTTTTCTTGTTTTGATGAGCCATGAAACATAGGTTTGCTGATTCTTCTTCATCGCTTGATGAGCTTTCACTAGATGAATCACTTTCCCATGCTATGTAAGCTCTTTTAGATTTGTTATGACCTTTGCTTTGGTTCTTCTCCTTTTCTTTCTTAAGATATGGACAATCCGGTTTGTAGTGACCGGCTTTCCCACAATTGAAGCAAAGACCTTTGATCTTTCCTTTGTTGTCGTCATCTTGTTTGAACATGTTTGATTGCTTTCTATAGTTGATCAAGCCTTTGTCGGAATGTTTTGCTCCATTTTTCTTTAGATATTTGTTGTATCTTCGCACAAACAGTCCCATTTCCTCATCATCGGAGTCTTCGTCATCACTTGTGTCACTATCCTTTGGCTCTCGTTTTGAGGTCTTGGAGCTCGAAGCTTTTAGAGCTATTGACTTCTTCTCTACCTCTTTCTCCATGTTCTTTTCTTTCTTTGTCCTCTTCTCATGCATGTCAAGGCATTTAAGATGCTGTTCATGTTCCTCTAGTTTACCAAAAAGAGTGGTAATGTCTAAAGTGTTGAGATCATTTGCTTCCTTAATTGCTGTAACTTTAGGTTGCCATTCCCTGTTCAAGCATCTTAAGATTTTGTTAGTAGCAACTGCATTGGAAACAGGTCTATCAAGAGAATTTAATCGATTTTTCAGATGAACGAATCTCTTCTGCATGTTTTCGATGGATTCACCATCTTCCATGTGGAAGAGTTCGAACTCTTGAGTTAACGTATTGATCCTAGCTAGTTTGACATCATCCGTTCCCTCGTGGGCAACTTGCAATGTGTCCCACATAGCTTTAGCTGATCTACAATGGGAAACGCGATAGTATTCATCAACTCCTAGAGCTGAGATTAGAATGTTTCTCGCTTTCCAATCGTATGCATGTCTCTTTTCATCTTCAGCATTCCAAGTATCTTCTGGTTTTGGAACAACTGCACCAGCTGCATTTGTCATGGTGATCTGAAATGGACCATTGACAATAGCTGTCCAGATGTTCCTATCAATTGCATTGATATGGACACACATACAATCCTTCCAATAGCCATAGTTTTCGCCGTTGAAAACTGGAGCTCTATTATGAGCCCCTTTAGGTCCGGAAGCCATTTTTCCAACAAGTGTTTCACGTAGCACGGAATAAACCAGAGCTCTTGATGCCACTTGTTAGACGCTGGCCTTAGGATCTAGAGGGGGGGTGAATAGATCGTTCACAGTTTTACGGATTTAAACGACTTTTCAGCGGAAGTGAATTCTGAATCGACTCGCGTCTATTCCGAACCACTATCGAAACGATTATATATGTGTTTAAAAAACCAGTCAAAGACTTGAAGTAAATGATAAGAGTATATGTCGCAGAATCAAGATGTTTCTCTTATGAAAATCAGATTAACTTTTTGTATGATGGACAATGTTTGCAATGCAGTAAAAGTGATAGAAACAAATATACAAACACTTGGTGATAATGATCAAATTGAAGGTAATTCAATGTGTGATGGATTGTGATGTTTATGAACGAACTTAATTCACAATCTTAACACTCGAATCGTTGATCAATTTGCTATTATAACCAAATATGAACAGAATGTAAATGAAAGAGTAAAAGCGACAAGAACACGATATTTGTTTAGGCAGTTCGTCGATCGTCCTCGCTACGACTACGTCTGCCCCCAATTCCAAATTGAAATTGGGTAATCTTTCATTTATGTTGAAAGTAGTATATACAAAGAAGATAACAAAGCGATAAACGATAAACCAATTATGTCGATCCTTTGAATCTTCTTCCCCCTTAATCTTGAGCCAGATCAAGGTTATCCAAGAGGTTCACTTTGATTCCCTTCTGCAGTGTCTTGATTCCTTGAACTCCCCGTTCCTCAATCGTTACACTCAGCCGAATCCTCAATGAACGCCTCTTGATAAAAACCCCCAAGAACCACCCGTCGTGGAGGACAAAACCCGCAGATTTTATTCACCAACAAACCCCACAAACCTTCACCCACTAGGAATCTTCAATTCCGTTCCATGGACGTTATCGAACTCATCACTAACCCGCAACGCAAGAATGATTATGTGTAATTGTGTTGGAGATGATGAAAAACGAAGATGAGAAGCATTTGTGTATCTTTCAGTCGTTGGTGTTGCTTGAATAATTACCCTTGCACAATATATATGATTGCATAACAGTTAGAGCCAAGAAAAACTGATTTTTGAACTTTCTTGATCAGTTAGGTCGACCACTTGTAGTGCTTAGGTCGACCTAACAGAGCTTGCAGAATTTTGCTCCCAGTTAGGTCGACCTGTTGAAGGAGTAGGTCGACCAGAATCCTCTTCTGATGCATTCTGGGGACATTTTCACAGATTAGGTCGACCTAGTTGATGTGTAGGTCGACCTAACAGGCTGGTATGTAAAATTCATCAATTTAGGTCGACCTAAATGATGTGTGGGTCGACCTAGCAGGAGTATATGAATTTTTTCTCCATTTTAGGTCGACCTGGGTTGATGGTAGGTCGACCTAACTGCTGTTTTTCTGCATTCTTTTTGTTTAGCTTGTGTTGAGTCAACCTTTATGCATAGTAGATCATCCTGTGCTTTCATGAGTGATTAAATGCTTTGCTTTTCCGATTCCTCCTTGTTGTTTGGATGCTGATTCCTCCTTGTTGTTTGGATGCTCATTTGAGTTTGCCATAAATCAAAAACATTAGAGTGTGATCTTGTATTCACATACTCCCCCTTTTTGATGATGGCAAACCAATAGTCAAAAGCTTTGGTAGTAAGTGACACAGGCTCAACAAGGCTCCCCCGTACATCCAGCATCTATTTCTCAACCAAGCAATCTCTCCACAAAGCTCCCCCGTACACTCAGCATCTATTGTATCTATCTCCCCCTTTGACAACATCAAAAAGAGAAACAAAGAGAACAGAGTAGGAGAGTAACAAGAGAAATAAAGAATACCGGTAGTCATAGAGATAGATAACATGTAAATGGTGAAATCATAAGAACTAATCATGTTTTAAAGAAAGCCAACAACATACATAGTAGTTCAAGAGATTAATAAAAGAAAACAGAGAGTACTACATCATATAATGTTTTTAACAACAAAAAAAAACTTAATGGCATGAAATGCAATGAAATGATGATATGATAAACAATATGTCCTAACGCCTGCCCCTTCTTCCTCTTCCTCTTTGAAATGTATGAGGTCGATCTTCTTCAACCTGTTCCAACAAATCCAGCACAGACATGTTAAGAGTGTTGAAGCTTTGGCTTATGTTAGCATGGCGATGCAATGCCGTTTCCTCAAACTGATTCTGCCTCAATATGGAGTTGGATGCAAACGTTTCAAAATCGTTCCTTTGTTCCTGAACCAAGCCGTACAGAGATTGGTATTGACGTTGTTGTTCCTCATATCTATCTTGTTGAAGCTGCTGCATTGTTTGAAATTGAAGCTGTTGAGTTTCAAAGTTCTGCTATTGTTGAAGTTGCATAGCTTCAAGCATAGATACTATGTTGGATTGATCAGGAGGAGGTGGAGCAGTGTATCCCCAAGGAATTTCTTCCTGTTGAGACGGAACATATTGCCAATTTGGATCCGTGTCATGAGCTATGTCTTCCATGGTTTGATCCTCATCATTTGCTATTTCTTGATCGTTTCCCTCTTCCTCATTTCCTACATTGTTTCCAAACTCCGTAGGATCATCATAGTTGTAGATAACCTTCCCTGTTCCTTTTTGAATGAGATAATAGGTTTTCCTAACAGGATTCCAATGATATCCCATAAGAGTCAAGGTGGTTTGTGAGAATTCTTGGGATTGATGTATGCGAGTGTAGTGTAAGTGATCAAGTCGCATACCAAAGTGATTGACAATTGTTTGAATGATTGAACCATAACACAGGGCTGTAGTTTTCTGTTTGACCTCATGAAACTTAGCAGCTAGGAAGTGAGGCCAGTGTAAACGCGTTCTATTTTGCAGCAGATACATGAGCACCACTTCATTTCTTTCAATTCTCGAATATCCTCCTGCCCTTGGTCGAATGATTCTTGAGATTACCCAATTCAAGAGCCTAGGATCTCGCTTCAAATGACCAGCTGTTATTGTTTCATTTGATCTGTCAAATACGGAAGGATCTTTGAGGATTGACTTCATGTAGGCCTCATGGTCATAGTTTCCCGGTACATCCCCGTCTACCATACGGAGTTCATCACCAACGATTGTCAGACCAAAAATACTAATCCAGGCCCGTTTGTCAACAACATGCGACCTAGATCCCATTTTGAAACGGAAATTACAACCGTCCCCTTTTGTAAATCCTGCATAGAAAGCCCTAACGGTATTTTCACAGTACGGGGTATCACATTGCACTAAAGGATGAATATTTTGATGTTCAATTAACGCAGCGACATCAGGAATATGCATGTTTTCGACAAGATTTGGATCATAAGTATATTGCTTAACAATTTTCCTTTTCATCTGCCACTTCTCAAAGTTTTCTCTACAATCAGGATGAACAAGAGCACTTACCGGTTGAGATGATGAACTGGAAGCAATTTCCTTTCCTTTTCTTGATTTTGGAGGCATGGTTGGAGATGCTTTGAGTGAGAGAGGGATGATATTTTGACAATTTTGAGTTTGAGGAATTAGGGTTAGCCGTACCAAAAGAGGTGAGAATGAGAGGGAATGCAAGAATGGAATGTTTTAAATGAATGATATTGGGTCGGGTCGACCTAACAGACCCAAATATGGAAAAATTAACGCAGTAGGTCGACCTAAAGTGAAGCTGGGTCGACCTAACAGAAGTAACAAAGCAAAAAAAAACCAAATTAGGTCGACCTAAATTGTGAGTAGGTCGACGCAACTGGACCTTTTTAGTTTTTCTAAAAAAGCTTCTTATGTAGGTCGACTCAAATACAGAGTAGGTCGACCTAAGTTTCTTTCAATGATGAAAATGCCTTAGAAATGTTTCTATATGATGTATTTTTGTTTTGTCATTTGCTTGAATGCACAACCATTGTATGTTATGAATGAAAATGATGAACACATATACATAAGTATTTGAGAAGAGTAGATAAGAGCACATGAAGTCACTATAAGCATGTTAATTGATAGCATATTATAGCATCAATAAAATTTTTGGAAGTGAACAATAAACATGTTACCGCTTTCTCAATATGTAGGTGTTTTGTCATCATTGTGTGGAGTCTTCTTGTCAGTGTGCCATACTCCTAGATTTGATGATGAATTGTTTTGATGGAATGTTTCACAGGTTGATTTTTGCGAAAAACTTATCTAGTATCGATTACTCGATGTTCTCCCGGATGCGGGACATAGTCCCAAACAATATTCTGCTAAGAATAGGTTTAAAATCTCTTTGCAATGCAACTTGCCAATTTGCACATCAAGTACTGCGTCCTATGTGTTTTTCGGAATATTTGTATTTGTAATGTATCTCATACATTTGCGATGGCTAGAACACCTACATTTCCTTTGCCAAGTATGGTTCTTCAATCTGTCTTCAGAGATGACATACCAAGATTGGTATGTCTTCCTTTATGTGTCTTGAGCACCAGCTGTCAAGGAACCACCACCGTTCGGCGATGTCAAGACACTTTTCCTGCGAGATTAAATTAGAGTGGAAGGTCCCCAATCTTCATTGGGTCCTGGATGGTGAGTACACAATTTGTTGCACTTAGGCAACCATTGAAATACTCCTTTAGGAACTAAAATTCTCCTAAATTTGCATTTTTCAATGGTATGTCCCTTTTTGCAACAATAATGACAGGTAATATGATGAGAATATGGAGTTTTGCTAGTTGATACTTTTGGTACAAAAGTGTATTTACTATATAAAGGAGTATACGATCTTTTGAACTTGTTTGGATCAACCGCAAAAGTCACTTTTGGTTGTATAGCCTTGTCTAACTTGGCTTTTAGATCTCTCACTTCTTTTTGCCAAATGTGACATGTCTCACAACCAAACCATGATGTAGGATCTATTTCAACTTTGTCCTTTTGAATGTCTAGCATAGATTGTTTTAAAGCTTCCATATCCTTTTCGGTTTTCTCAACTTTTGATTCAAGATATGAAAATATTTTCTTATTTGAGGCCAAAAGTTTGAAAGCTTTAATTGCATCTCTATGTAATTCTTCAAAAGCAAGTTTTAGTTGAGAATGAGATACCTTATCTACGAGTTCAGGTTTAAGATGACTTACAGCTTTCTTTTTCTTGTTTTGATGAGCCATGAAACATAGGTTTGCTGATTCTTCTTCATCGCTTGATGAGCTTTCACTAGATGAATCACTTTCCCATGCTATGTAAGCTCTTTTAGATTTGTTATGACCTTTGCTTTGGTTCTTCTCCTTTTCTTTCTTAAGATATGGACAATCCGGTTTGTAGTGACCGGCTTTCCCACAATTGAAGCAAAGACCTTTGATCTTTCCTTTGTTGTCGTCATCTTGTTTGAACATGTTTGATTGCTTTCTATAGTTGATCAAGCCTTTGTCGGAATGTTTTGCTCCATTTTTCTTTAGATATTTGTTGTATCTTCGCACAAACAGTCCCATTTCCTCATCATCGGAGTCTTCGTCATCACTTGTGTCACTATCCTTTGGCTCTCGTTTTGAGGTCTTGGAGCTCGAAGCTTTTAGAGCTATTGACTTCTTCTCTACCTCTTTCTCCATGTTCTTTTCTTTCTTTGTCCTCTTCTCATGCATGTCAAGGCATTTAAGATGCTGTTCATGTTCCTCTAGTTTACCAAAAAGAGTGGTAATGTCTAAAGTGTTGAGATCATTTGCTTCCTTAATTGCTGTAACTTTAGGTTGCCATTCCCTGTTCAAGCATCTTAAGATTTTGTTAGTAGCAACTGCATTGGAAACAGGTCTATCAAGAGAATTTAATCGATTTTTCAGATGAACGAATCTCTTCTGCATGTTTTCGATGGATTCACCATCTTCCATGTGGAAGAGTTCGAACTCTTGAGTTAACGTATTGATCCTAGCTAGTTTGACATCATCCGTTCCCTCGTGGGCAACTTGCAATGTGTCCCACATAGCTTTAGCTGATCTACAATGGGAAACGCGATAGTATTCATCAACTCCTAGAGCTGAGATTAGAATGTTTCTCGCTTTCCAATCGTATGCATATCTCTTTTCATCTTCAGCATTCCAAGTATCTTCTGGTTTTGGAACAACTGCACCAGCTGCATTTGTCATGGTGATCTGAAATGGACCATTGACAATAGCTGTCCAGATGTTCCTATCAATTGCATTGATATGGACACACATACAATCCTTCCAATAGCCATAGTTTTCGCCGTTGAAAACTGGAGCTCTATTATGAGCCCCTTTAGGTCCGGAAGCCATTTTTCCAACAAGTGTTTCACGTAGCACGGAATAAACCAGAGCTCTTGATGCCACTTGTTAGACGCTGGCCTTAGGATCTAGAGGGGGGGTGAATAGATCGTTCACAGTTTTACGGATTTAAACGACTTTTCAGCGGAAGTGAATTCTGAATCGACTCGCGTCTATTCCGAACCACTATCGAAACGATTATATATGTGTTTAAAAAACCAGTCAAAGACTTGAAGTAAATGATAAGAGTATATGTCACAGAATCAAGATGTTTCTCTTATGAAAATCAGATTAACTTTTTGTATGATGGACAATGTTTGCAATGCAGTAAAAGTGATAGAAACAAATATACAAACACTTGGTGATAATGATCAAATTGAAGGTAATTCAATGTGTGATGGATTGTGATGTTTATGAACGAACTTAATTCACAATCTTAACACTCGAATCGTTGATCAATTTGCTATTATAACCAAATATGAACAGAATGTAAATGAAAGAGTAAAAGCGACAAGAACACGATATTTGTTTAGGCAGTTCGTCGATCGTCCTCGCTACGACTACGTCTGCCCCCAATTCCAAATTGAAATTGGGTAATCTTTCATTTATGTTGAAAGTAGTATATACAAAGAAGATAACAAAGCGATAAACGATAAACCAATTATGTCGATCCTTTGAATCTTCTTCCCCCTTAATCTTGAGCCAGATCAAGGTTATCCAAGAGCTTCACTTTGATTCCCTTCTGCAGTGTCTTGATTCCTTGAACTCCCCGTTCCTCAATCGTTACACTCAGCCGAATCCTCAATGAACGCCTCTTGATAAAAACCCCCAAGAACCACCCGTCGTGGAGGACAAAACCCGCAGATTTTATTCACCAACAAACCCCACAAACCTTCACCCACTAGGAATCTTCAATTCCGTTCCATGGACGTTATCGAACTCATCACTAACCCGCAACGCAAGAATGATTATGTGTAATTGTGTTGGAGATGATGAAGAACGAAGATGAGAAGCATTTGTGTATCTTTCAGTCGTTGGTGTTGCTTGAATAATTACCCTTGCACAATATATATGATTGCATAACAGTTAGAGCCAAGAAAAACTGATTTTTGAACTTTCTTGATCAGTTAGGTCGACCACTTGTAGTGCTTAGGTCGACCTAACAGAGCTTGCAGAATTTTGCTCCCAGTTAGGTCGACCTGTTGAAGGAGTAGGTCGACCAGAATCCTCTTCTGATGCATTCTGGGGACATTTTCACAGATTAGGTCGACCTAGTTGATGTGTAGGTCGACCTAACAGGCTGGTATGTAAAATTCATCAATTTAGGTCGACCTAAATGATGTGTGGGTCGACCTAGCAGGAGTATATGAATTTTTTCTCCATTTTAGGTCGACCTGGGTTGATGGTAGGTCGACCTAACTGCTGTTTTTCTGCATTCTTTTTGTTTAGCTTGTGTTGAGTCAACCTTTATGCATAGTAGATCATCCTGTGCTTTCATGAGTGATTAAATGCTTTGCTTTTCCGATTCCTCCTTGTTGTTTGGATGCTGATTCCTCCTTGTTGTTTGGATGCTCATTTGAGTTTGCCATAAATCAAAAACATTAGAGTGTGATCTTGTATTCACATACAACCCATGGATTCTTCCAACACGGTAAGGTACATGATTAATGGTCTCCCTTCAACTGGAGGAATCAATATTGGTGGTTCTAACAAGTACTCTTTGATACTGTCGAACGCTTTCTGGCAATCTTCAGTCCATACAACCCCTTGATCTTTGCGGAGAAGCTTGAAAATTGGCCCACAAGTAGCAGTCATTTGAGAGATAAACCTGGAGATATAGTTCAATCGTCCGAGAAATCCTCTTACTTGTTTTTCAGTCTTTGGTGCAGGCATCTCTTGAATAGCTCTGACTTTGTCGGGATCTACTTCAATACCTCTTTGGCTGACAATGAAACCCAAGAGTTTTCCAGATCTAACCCCAAAAGTACATTTGTTAGGATTCAAGCGAAGCTGATATTTCCTTAGTCGTTGAAACAACTTCAAAAGGTATTCAATATGTTCTTCTTCTGTGCTGGACTTGGCTATCATGTCGTCCACATAAACTTCAATTTCTTTATGCATCATGTCATGAAAGAGAGTAGTCATCGCCCTTTGGTAAGTTGCGCCTGCATTCTTTAATCCAAATGACATCACTTTGTAGCAAAAGGTACCCCATGGGGTGATGAAAGATGTCTTCTCCATGTCTTCAGGAGCCATCTTGATCTGATTATAACCGGAGAACCCGTCCATGAAGGAAAAGACGTTGAACTTAGCAGTGTTATCAACCAACATGTCGATATGTGGTAATGGAAAGTCATCTTTTGGACTGGCCTTGTTTAAGTCACGGTAATCAACACACATTCGGACTTTGCCATCTTTTTTCGGAACTGGCACTATGTTAGCCAACCATTGAGGATACTCAGAGGTGACAAGAAAACCTGCGTCGAGTTGCTTTTGAACTTCCACTTTGATCTTGTTAGCCATATCAGGGTGAGTCCTTCGCAATTTCTGCTTAACCGGCGGACATTCTGGCTTCAATGGCAAGTAATGCTGAACAATATTGGTATCCAACCCAGGCATGTCTTGGTAGGACCAGGCAAACACGTCCACATATTCTTTGAGAAGGTCTGTCAACTTACTCTTGACATCAGCATCAAGCAGCGATCCAATGGTCACTTCTTTTTTGTCTTCTTCAGAACCCAAGTTGATCTTTTCTAAAGGCTCTTTGTGAGGCAGAATGGCTCTTTCCTCGTGCTTAAGTAATCGAGAGATCTCGTCCGGGATCTCCTCTTCTTCCTCTTCTTCGGCTTCGAACATAGGAAACTCAAAGTTGGGAGAGGGCATAGGGTTATTGCATTCAATGGGTTTATCAATAGTAAATCTGCACATGTGATTTATATTTATTTCAGAAATTTTATGAATGCAGGAGTGTATGCAGATTTTTTTTGAAAAAGTTTTTTTTTTTATTTTGGTTTTTTAGGATTACCATTTCCAGAAAAAAGCAAAAATAAAACATATAATGTAGGGAATTCAAAATGACACTTTATTTATGATTCATTTTTGAAACAAAGCCCTAAACACAAACTCATTTGTCTTGGGCAGGACAAAGAGGGAAACTTTTAAAACAAAGCCCTATACACAAAGTTATTTGGGCGGAACATTTAAAAGCAAAGCCCTATAAAACATCTCTCTGCTTTGGGCAAGGCAGGAGGTCAAAATAACAGCGAGGTGATTACTTTGAGCGGCGAACAACATTCGGAACGTCGACAGCTTTCCAGTAGCAACGAACTCCTCTGTGTATTATGTATTCAGGAAAATTCCCCTCGGAATTATCTTCAGTATTGACATTGACCGCTGGTCGAGCAGGATTTGAAGGTCCTGGTTTGTCACCCTTGTTCTTTGTAGAGTTGAAACGGTCTTCTTCTACTTCTTGAAGAGCATAAGATGAGTCACAATCTTCAGAATTTTCAGGATGTATTTCCCAATCCTCAGGATGAAGAGACTCATTGTCAGCGACACTTTCCGAGTCAACTGCGGGACCATCTTCCCCTTCATCTTCAAAAATGGCGTTTATGTGATAGTAACCATCTTCAGGATTATAAACCTTGGTAGATGCATTGAAATCTTCAGTAATTTCAGGCTGCTGAGAAAATTGACAGGGCTGATAAGCCTCTTCTGGTTGACTATTGCATTCAAAGGAATCTCCCCATCCAGTTGGTTGGATATCCTCAATCGCAATCTTTGAACTTTCAGGCGCAGTATATTTCACCATATAATCAAATTTTTCACTTGGTTGCCCCAAGGTGTCCCAGATTTCTGCAGGAACAGGCTCAGTTTCTTTGCCATTGGATTCTTCTGAAGGAGGATATGGTTCTTCCTGAGATATATATCCCGAGTCATTGAGATAACATTTCCATTCTTCTTCAGGATCGGGTAAACCTTCTTCGATGCATTCTTCAATAAGGACATTAACCTCTTGAGGAATTGGGTTAAGGAATCCTCCACTAATGAATGTTTCTTTCATCGGACGAAGGGTTTCATCCTTCTTGGTGCAGTTTGAGAATGTTGGTGAACATCCGAGACCTGCTCTAGTTTCATTCTTGGTAGGGATCACAACTTGCCCCCAGCCAGTGGTAGTTCCATCCTTTACTACTTTCACTGCCTCTTTGTAAGAAGAGATCGATGCTTTCTTCTTGGAAGATTCGTCTTCTAAAGAGAGACCTTGGAACTGCGTTCCTTCCACATCATCAGCACTGATAAAAGAGAAATTGGATAAATGGCTCACCATTAAGGCTTGTTCTCCACTTATTGTTACCAATTTTCCATTTGTTACAAATTTTAACTTTTGATGGAGCGTAGAAGTTACTGCCCCTGCTTCATGGATCCATGGTCGTCCTAACAGACAGCTATAAGCAGCTTGAATGTCCATGACTTGGAAAGTGATTTGAAATGTATGTGGGCCAATTGTCATGGGAAGGTTGACTTCACCGATAACAGATTTTCGCGATCCATCAAATGCTTTGACTACTACACCACTGAACTTCATAGGCATTCCTTGGTAAGATAAGCGAGCAAGAGTCGTCTTTGGCATCACATTCAAGGAAGATCCGGTGTCTACCAACACATTGGACAAAGAGTCCGAATGACAGTTCATAGAAATGTGCAAAGCAAGATTGTGATTTTTACCCTCCTCGGGGAGTTCTTCATCACAGAAGCTTAAATTGTTACAAGCTGTTATGTTGGCTATTATCCCATCAAAGTGGTCAACAGTCACATCATGATCTACAAAAGCTTGATCCAAAACTCTCATCAGGGCTTCCCTGTGGGCTTCTGAATTCAACAGCAATGAAAGTATTGAGATCTTTGAAGGAGTCTGCATAAGCTGATCCACAATCTTATATTCACTTCTTTTGATAAGCTTCAAAATTTCATCAAAGTCAGGATTGACATTGGTTCCACTGGATTGACCAACATCAGTGTTTGTATTACTGACAGGAGTTTCCACAGGATTCCCCACTGGTGTATTAACAGAATTTTGCCCGGTAGCAGGAGCAACAGGCTGCTTCGGAGGTAGTGGAGTATACACACGTCCACTTCTTGTTACTCGACTTACATCAGCGATGTTCACGACAGATGAAAGAGTAGGTAAAGGAACTTCTTGTCCATTCTTTATCATTGTAGCATTGTAGTTGTATGAAACTGCCTTGTCAGAGTCATAGGGAACAGGTCCAGGTAGACAAATGATCAAAGGAGCAATAGGAACCTTCGGCTTGTTGTAAGTAACTTCCATGCGCTCAGGCATGTTGAAATGAGGAACGATGATGTTAACTTTAGGCATTTCCGAGTTGATATCTGAGACTAAAAGCTCATGCGGATAACATCCTATCATGTTAACTTCATTTTCATCCCTATTTCTGTAGATCTGAATAGTACCATTATCCAACAGCACTTGGAGATCTCTTCTCACAATCGAACATCCATGAGGATCTACACAACATATGCTACAGGAACCATAGTGATGCTGGCGAAAACTCGGCCCTCGACAGAGAGTGGCGTGCATTTGTACCAAATCGGCTCTTGAGAAATTGATATTATAGACTCGGTACGGACCAGGACATCCATACACCATGTTTACAACATGCCCTCCATGATTGGGCAGCGGATTTGCTTGCACATTAGGATTCAAATTTCTGAAAGAGAGGAGATTAGATCTAACCAACCTCTGAACTTCATATTTCAAAGCTATGCAATGCTCAAGATCATGGCCAGGTGCTCCTTGATGATAAGGGCATGAGACCTCAGCTTTGTACCACCATGGGAGTTTCTCAGGTACGGGTGGTGGCGCTTTAGTTTGAACAAGACCTCTTTCAATCAAAGCAGGGTACAATTCTGTGTAGGTCATTGGAATCGGATCAAACTGTGGAGCTCTTTGCACACGATTCTGATTATTGTTAAACTGCTGAGCCTGTGGTCGAGGCTGTTGTTGTTGAAACTGCGGAGTAAACCCCGGATTCGGTGCGGTATTAACGGCTGGTGCAATAGCAGCTACCTGTTGTTGACGATTGACATTTCCTCTTGGCCTTCCTTGGGATACCATGTCAACACTTTGTTCCTTCTTCTTTTGGAAACCACTTCCGAACTTTTTGGTTCCGCTTGAAGATCCACCTTCTTTAGTTAGGCGTCCGGTTCGGACTCCTTCTTCTAAACGCATACCCATGTTTACCATTTCGGTGAAATCACTTGGAGCACTAACAATCATGCGTTCATAATAAAACGGACTGAGAGTATTCAAGAAGATCTTTGTCATCTCTTTCTCTTTTAACGGTGGATTAATCTGAGCAGCAGTTTCTCTCCATCGTTGGGCATACTCTTTGAAAGCTTCATGGTCTTTCTGAGCCATGGATCGAAGCTGATCTCTGTCCGGAGCCATATCCGAGTTATACTTGTATTGTCGGACAAAGGCCTCACCTAGGTCATTGAATGTTCGAATATTAGTGCTATCCAAGCCTGTGTACCACTTCAGTGCGGCACCAGTTAAACTGTCTTGAAAGTAATGGATAAGCAACTGATGATTATCTGCATAAGTAGACATCTTCCTGGCATACATCACAAGATGGCTTTGTGGACAAGAACTACCTTTGTACTTCTCAAAGTCTGGGACCTTGAATTTAGCAGGTATTTGTACACTGGGAACCAAACATAGCTCCTGGGCATTCTTTCCAAACAAATCTTTTCCACGGATAGCTTTAACTTCCAACTGCATCTTGTTAAACTGCTCTTGGAGATCTTCCACAAGGTTACGTTGATTTATGCTATCATCCTGATCATGATAAATCTCATTGCCACCATAAGGAACTGTGTGAACCGTAGGGGTCGGAACTGTCATAGTGGGTTGAGAAAGTGCCATAGTGATTTGGGAAAAAGTTACCCCTGAATGTGGAATAAACGCCGAACCCTGTGTAGCAGGCGCTTCAGTTGTGGTTGTTTGAACCCCAGAGAAATTATGGCGAAAACCTGCACCAAAGCTGAAAGGCGTGCCCCAACCTTCTGGCATGGAGAAAGATGGAATGCTGAATGCAACTGTAGAAACTGGAGTAGTGACTTCAGATGTCACTGTTGCTTGACTGTTGGGTGGCGGCGGCTGATTCTGTGCGGCCATTAAGGAGTCAACCAGAGTAGTGAGACTTTCCAACTTTTCCTGAAGGGTGGTCACTGTACCACGAAGCTCAATATTCTCTTGTTCAGAGTGTTCCATTACTCTTCTTCTGCTTGAACGAGTATTGTATCTGTGATCTGATTGCGGGCGCGGTCGAGAAACTTTGAGACGCGACAGCTTGACGATCTAATGGAGAAAGATCCAAAAGATGAGACTCTATACAACAGACTCGATATGCAGAATGATGTATGTAAAAAGAAATTTATGATTTTTCCAAATATTTTAAAGATTATTTCCTTGCAAACATTGGAACACAAACTATTCTTTTATTGAATAAATGGGAAATGTTACAACATTGGAGCGTAGCTCCTTACAAAAGCAAATGATAAATAAAAAGCTAAACAATCCTAAGCATCTTCATCAGACGAAGAACCAAATGCATTGTGCAGCTTGAGCTTCATGATTTCTTTCCCATAGTGAGCTTTCAATTTGGCCTTTTCAGTCCTCAGCTTGTCAACAATAATCTTCCAATCATCAGGAGTCGGAGCGTTGCTTGTCGAGCCTTCAAGATTTTTCTTGCTTTCTTTGATGTACCTCTTGATTGCAGCGTCTTTCTGACGAATCTTCTCATCTTTGCTCATGAGCCATCCATCTTGATAATAGAGAGTTTCTTCGTGATCTTTCACTCTTTTCTTCAACTTTCTATTTTCCACATCAGTTCTACGAAACTTTTCTTCCCAAGCGTCTTTTTCTATCCTCATCTTAGCCAAAGTGTCTTGGTATTCCTCCATAGTGGGGATGTTGGGTCGTTGAGACACTGCAGGAAACATGGGTTTTTCATAAGCATAAGGCATTTGAAACTCCTTTGCTCTTTTCTTTACCCAGCAGGTGTAGGCGTCCATGGCAATGCAATTTCTTTCCTCACCTTTTTCTTTCCATCGGACGTCGTACCAAGCTCTCACCATTCTTGCTTTCAACCTTTGAGGATTATCCCCTTCTCGGTAGAAGTAGCCTTCCACTGAGGGACCAATAGGTTTAATTGAATTTGCATACCCGAGTTGTCGTCGGGCTAGGACCGGATTGTAGTTAATTCCTCCTTGTGTACCAATGAGGGGTACGTTGGCGAACTCTCCACAACTATCAATGGTTTCTGTACCACAGCGAGCCAAGGTATACCAATGAATATCATTATTAGTAAGAGACATAAGTCTTCGAGGCCAACGCAAACCTTCTCGGTTTTCCGTGAAAATAGGAGACTCAGGTAAGTGTGAAACAATCCATTTGAACAACAATGGTGCACAACATACAATGATTCCACCGCCTTGGCGATTCCTATGATGGACAGAGAAATACATGTCACCAAGTAAAGTCGGAACAGGATTTCCAATCAGAAAGATCTTTATGGCATTGATATCAACAAAGTTGTCGACATTGGGAAACAGAACCAACCCATAGATGAGCAAGGCTAGTATAGCTTCAAAAGCTATCATGCTACCAGTTTCGATGAAATCAAAGGCTTTCTTTATTAGGAAGTGTGAAGTTAAACCCGGGAGGTTTCCTTTGGTAGTCCAATTACTCTCTACTTCAGACTTTTTCATGTGGATACTTGATGCAATGACGTGTGACTTAGGAATGGCTTCCAAACCATTGAAGGGTATTTTGTCAGACACAGGAATACCTAAAAGATTGGCATATTCTTCCAAGGTCGGTACCAACTGGTAGTCTGGAAAGGTGAAACACCGGTAGACGGGATCATAGAACTGAACCAGAGTTTTGAGAAGTCCTTCATCAACATAAGTGTTCAAAATAGGCAAAAGCTTTCCATAACTTTTCCTAAAATTACAAGGATCTTGTACAGAAGATGCTAACTCTATCAGTTTTTCCACATCAGGCGCTTTGAAACCGTACTTTTTGGTATACCTTTTTTCCATAACTTAATCCTATAATGTTTGCAAAGAAAATTCTCTAAATTTTTTGGAAAAATCATGTTTTTTATGGAAAAAGATGGGTTTTTTAATGAATGTATGAATGCATGGATGCATGGATGTCACATATTTAAACATGGTAAAGCAAACATGGTAGCGCAAACATGGTAACACAAACATGATAACACAAGCATGGTAACGCAAACATGGTAACGCATAGGTTCAAAGGTCCAAAGTCACGAGCATGAGGTCAGAGAACCAAAAATGGGATAGTTCTAGTTAATCACCTGCACAACATGTTCTACTGATACGTCAGAGTCTACATTTTTCTTTTGGATATTACCGGCTTTCCACAATTAAGCCCATGAGCCAGTAATATTCTCAAGAAAAACTCGTCTGAGTGTGGTTCTCCGCATGACAACTAATCCAAGTCTTCACCTGAATAGTTTCTGCACCACAACCTAATAAGGCCAGGATGGGTTGGGGTTCTACGGCCAACTCAGCTTCTACAGTTCAATGAAAGTAATAATGTCTTCGCTACGAAACATGCTAAACATATATTACCAACAAGGAACCTCCACTGAGCGGAAGGATTCTCACGTACGCCTGTACATGACTATACCCTCCACCTAATTCTTATGTGTACTTAATCCGGGTTAGGATTTTTCCATAATGTATCACTTGTAACAGAACCACGCAAGTAACAGAACCAGAACCACACATATAAGAAAAAATGAAATGAAAAATAAAGCAAATAGAATTAACCCTTCCTTTGGAAACAATAAAAAGATGGTCCCCAGTGAAGTCGCCATTTTTCTGTCGCGGGGAAAAATCGTTGTCTTTTTTCGGGATGAGACACCTGATGCCTTCTTTGGGCTCGAGTGCTCAAAAAATGATTTTTCTTTTGTTCCGACCAAACTTTTTATTATTTCCAAAGTAGGAAAAGGAAAAAAGCTGCAATAACCTAAAAGTGGGGGAGAGATCTTTGGGTAAGAGGGTTGGTTATACGAAGGGAAGGTATTAGCACCCAACGTATCTATAGTACTCTATAGGTTTCTTTGTTTTGTTTTTCATTCCATGTTATTGAGAGGTTCTTGTGAAATAGGTGGGACCTAAGGTGTTGGTTTGATTATGCTCGCAAAGATCATCGCGATCCTCTGCATACATATCCCTTAGAGGGAATCAGAGCATCTGTAGCTCGGGGTCTACGGGTGCTAAGGTTTGAATGGTTTTTTTTGTTTTGTTTTGCTCGCCAAGGATACGACCTTGTGCCTACGTATTCTCAAAGGGATGTTGAGAAAGTCAGAGCAATCGTAGTTCCCACTTATGCTAGTGGAAGCAAAGGAAAAGAGACAAATGTCATCTAAATGTTCGATGTATCTAATCTATATCATCACATACATCTGTTTGTTTTTGTTTGAAAATATTTTCATTATAAGCCCTGGGCCATGCCACTTATGGTGCTTAGAATGATAAAGATGCTTTTCAGCCAGCCTTGTGGCAAAAACTTTCAATGAAGTCAGCCTTGTGACAAAAAGTTTTGATTAATCAGCCAGCCTTGTGGCAAAAGTTTCAATGAAGTCAGCCTTGTGACAAAAACTTTGATTAATCGGCCAGTATGGTGGCAAAAAGGTTTGATTGATTAACCAGCCTTGTGGCAAAAAAAAAAGTTAAGTTGATTGATTGATTGATTGATTGTTTGTGATGATATAGAAGAGATACTCCTATCATAGAGATGATAAATGTCTAATCTCCTAGGGTGTTTTGATTTGGATATTGGGGATGCTTATAAGAAGCCCGTGGGTCCTTGTACGAAGCCCAAGAGGAGGCTATCCGAGGGTCCTTGCATTGTAAGCCCAAGAGGAGGCTATGGGAGGGCCAATCCAGGGTCCTTGCATTGTAAGCCCAAGAGGAGGCTATGGGAGGGTCACTCGTTTGTACAAAGCCCAAGGGGAGGCATGGTATAGTTGGTTTGAGCTCTTAGAGCGATTTCACCGGGAAACCATACTCTATGTCCTAACCTAAACTAGGGAGATTCTTTGCACGAAGCCCAATAGGAGGCTATGGGGAACCTAGTGTTGTACTAAGTTGAACAAGTATAAATAACACAATCACAAATATGAACAAGTACGAACAAATATGAACAAGTACATGAACAATTATGAACAGTTATACATATATATGACAAAGTGTGTGTATATAATGGAGTTTATGAAGGAAATATACCTGTAAGCATGATCCATTTGTAAACACGGGGGCTCGGGACTTATACTCGGGGAGAGACCCACTTGAGTTTATTCAAAGCTATGTAAACAGGTATTTACAAGGGGCTTGGGACTTATACCTACATGGAGGCCCATGGTATTTTTGGGAAGATTTAAAGAAAACCTTCATTTTTGATTAGTTATTCAAAATCAAAAATCAAATTGATCGAGGTATGTACAAAAAGGTGAATGTACGATGAAATACCTAATTTCATGTACGGGAATGGGACTTATACCTATGTGGAGGCCCATGTTTTATTTTATAAAACATGGTTGATTGTTTTATTAAAAGACGCGTCGTTTGTTGTTTTGAAAACAGTTGAAAAGTATTGTTTTTTGAAAGAGTTTTCTGTACAAAGAAAAATTGTAAAAAGAAAGAGGAAAGGGACTTATACTCTCTAATATTCGAGAGGCCCACATCGTTTTGAAAATCAATTGATCAATTAAAAAGATTTAATCAATAGTTTCCTTTGAAATCAAAAAGAAATGGTTTATCGTTTTGAAAAGAATTGTGATCGCTTGTTTAAAACGATTTGAATTTTGAAAGAAGTTAGTTTAATCAAGATAAGCAAAAAGATTATACTTAATTAACACTTAGATGATTAGGGTTTGCTCAAAAAATATTTACAAGTGATTATGTTTGAAAATCAAATGAAAAACAATATTTTAAAGTATTAAAAAACACTTAAAAACATGTCATTTTAAACTCAATTAAAAATACATTAAATAAATATATTTTTGTGATTTTTTTTGGATATTCATAAAATACATATATTAAATGAGAAGTGTTTAAAAAATGAAGAAAAAATGAATTAGTTTGGTTAATTAATTAATTAAATGAAGTTTGTGAAGAAAATGAAGAAAAATAGTGTCAAAAAATAAGGTTTGGCCCTGCCAGGGTTTGAACCCACGCCCTAAGGTTCACCACTCAAAACACTTGCCAACTGAGCTGCGCGCGCAGCTTGTTATTCATACGCTTCCAAGATAATTGATAAGTGCCAAAATGTTGTTATTTTGAGTATATAATTGTGGCACTTATCGATTCTATTCATTCTATTTTTGTAATAAAATCCCCACTTTTGTGTATATATTCACATTATTTAGTTTTCATATGTTTTATATACCGTTTAATAGTTTTTCCTTTGTTTTTATAGGTATTCATGCTTATTGGAGCCTCGAGGAATAAAGTGTCGAAGGCACGGCTCCGATTGCGCGATTTTGGATCAAATAAGCAAGTTTTGTGCAGAGAGCGCCGCTGAGCGGCGTCTAAGCGCGCTTTCCAGGGGCGAACCAAATTTCTTTGGCCGCTAAGCGGTGGTTCTGGCCGCTAAGCGGAGGCCTGTTTACTGTTGTAGATATTTTATGAATACGTGTAGCCCGCTAAGCGAGATGCAGGCCGCTAAGCGGCCGTAGCAGAACTTGCCTTTATATTTCTTTCATTTGAACATTTCTTGGTTATGGTTTTGGAGAGTTTTTGGTTCCAACTCCATCATTTTCATTCTTAGATTAGGATTAGCTTAGAAAACAACACCGGGTCATGCACTTGGAAGATCGGAGGTGGATTTCTCATCAACCGGAGCTGACAACCCGCAAGATGTTTGGTTTATCTCTTCTCTTCTTTGTGTATTTCTTTGTGTTGGGTTTGTTTGTATAGTTACTCGAATCTTATGTATATTTACCGATTATAATGTTATATTTAACTTGCTTTATAAATCTGTGTTGATATTGTTCTGGATTTTTGCTCTGTGCTGGAGATTTGAGTTGCTTTAGAGATAAACTGCTTGAATCTTTATCTAGGATGATATTCTGTTAGTTCTGAACTCTAGAGATAGATTTAGAGCTAGCATTCACTGTTTGTATCTGTTCTTAATGCTTTCGTGTTTGAGCGGCGCGCGAGAGATCGCCGACGCGAGAATACGGATGTTCTCGCGACTTCGCGTTAGAGATAACCTTAGTTGTGAGATGATCTCGTTTGTGCTCCAGAGATGGACACTTATGTGAGAGATACGTGATGACATAGATGAGTATCGTAGGTTGAGTATAACGGGTTGGTAAGTGTATGTTTGTGAAGAGTGAATATATTTACATTCCTGATAAGTTATTTCTCTTCTAAGAATGTGTTTATTCTTTTACTGCCTATATCTTTGTTTACTTTTTGACCATTCAATCCAAAGCTCGAAACCGTAGAAACTGTTGAATGGCATCTCTCCATCTCTGAGGACGATAATTCCCGGATCAATATTTCCAATTCTTTTCTTTTGTTGCTTGCCCTATACTGCATTCAACAAAATGGCGCCGTTGCCGGGGATGGTTGTGATTGCATCGCAATAGTTTTTCGTGGTTTTGAGCTTTGTATATATCGTATATATTGTATATGCTTACTTGTATAATCTCACTTGCATATATACTTACTTGCACATGTTTACTTGTTTATATTCACCAACTTTTCTCTTTTTGTATAATAATACATGTATATGTTCATACTTGTATATATGTGTTTGTTTGTGTACATATTTTTATACTTGTGTTTTCTTTATGTTTGTGAAATTGTTATATATTTGTACTGTAACGTTTGTTGAGTGGGTGGTTAGGACACTTTCTTTAGGCTTGTGCGGTGAGACGTCACCATGGCATGACGGAAGGAAGCTACTTTCCAAACACCGAAACAATAAAGGCGTCGAGCTAACGACGTAAAACAAGCGCTTGTTGGGAGACACCCCAACGGTTGTAAATATTGTTTATATTTATATTTATGAGGTATTTAGGTGAAGTGGAGGAAAATTGGAACAGCTGTTCCGTTCTGATTTTTCTGGTTTTTTCTGTCATCGCTAAGCGAGCCTAGCTCCGCTAAGCGATGACAGCAAAATTTTGTTTTTCTGCTCTGTACCAGTGGGGTTCCCATTCCACTTGGTTCACTCGTTTTTCCCACTCTCACCAAGGCTAATTAGTAATATATACTAATTTTATTTTTCTAATTCTTTTATTGTTTGTTTGTACTCGAATTTTGTTCGGTGATTCGAAGATTTTTGAGGTGATTTTCCAAAGCTTGAGTGTTTCAACTTGCGGATGTATGGTAGGATATTGTTTTTGAAGTTGTATCATTCAAGGTACTCATTTATCGCTTTCTATAGCATAACATGTTTAGGAAACTTTTCATTTGTACAATTACCATACCATTCATTCTTTTGCATTACTTGCTTATTGATTGAATCACTTTAGTTCCCAAACCATAAATGTGAGGAAGCTTTCCATTGTTCATATATGCTGGAGGCCACAATCTTTGTTTTAACTGGATTTTATTATGCTTAATCTTTTGTTTATGTTGATTTTATGAAAGCATGAAAAGGATCAAGGCATTTTGTTTCATTTTGAGCACAACTACCAAAACCAAATAGTCAATTCACCTTGTGAGTGTGTGATCATTTGTTAACCCTTTTGAGCCTTTTTGTCAATGTCCATGTTGTTTTTGCTAAATGCTTATCTTTGAGTGTTTAGTTCTCATTTTTGCATGGATGATTGATTCTTTGTTTTCTTGAACCCTCAACTTTATGTTGTTGTATGAATTTTTACCTTGCCTTAGAAAGTAGGGAGTATTCATATGATGGTGTGGTTGAATTCAAGTTAGGGAGAGAAATGGTTGCTACTCATTTGGTTTTGCTATGAGGTTGAAAAGAAAGAAAAAGAAAAAAATGTGAAAAGAAAAGAAAAAAAAAAGTGAAAAAGTTTTGAAAAACAAAAAGAAAAGAGAAGCGAATAATTGTGCTAATAAGTATTGTGATTGGTTTGAGAAACTTGTGGTTAAGGAAGAAGTTTAATCGAGATTTTGTTGTTTGAATCTTTGGTGGATTGATCACTCCCTTAGGTTTAGGCAAGTTTTTGTTTCGATTAGCCTTAGGACATATCCCTTGTTTGTTTACCAAGCCACATTACAACCTTTAAAAGTCCTTGTGATTCTTGCTTTTGTATCTTCAATGTGATTTTTGGATGAATGCATAATTTAATCTTTTGTTTGCAAGATTGTTGGATGAGTGTTAAAAGTCCTTCACCTTTGTGTGTTCTTCATCCATTGATGAAATTTTGCTAGGTGTGATTCATGAGATAGCATGTATTGTGTTAGAATGTTTTGTATGCTTTTTGTACTTAAGATTAGTTTCATTTACATGTTATCGTTGTAGTATAGTGGTAAGTATTTACTTTGTTTATACATTTTTGTATTGAGCCATACATTTGTTTTTGGTTTTCAAAACTTGTTGATTCACGATTCTTTGGTTTATTACTTTTGATTCTTTGATTTATTTGACATTGTTTGAGGACAAACAAAGTTTCAAGTTGGGGAGAGTTTGATAAGTGCCAAAATGTTGTTATTTTGAGTATATAATTGTGGCACTTATCGATTCTATTCATTCTATTTTTGTAATAAAATCCCCACTTTTGTGTATATATTCACATTATTTAGTTTTCATATGTTTTATATACCGTTTAATAGTTTTTCCTTTGTTTTTATAGGTATTCATGCTTATTGGAGCCTCGAGGAATAAAGTGTCGAAGGCACGGCTCCGATTGCGCGATTTTGGATCAAATAAGCAAGTTTTGTGCAGAGAGCGCCGCTGAGCGGCGTCTAAGCGCGCTTTCCAGGGGCGAACCAAATTTCTTTGGCCGCTAAGCGGTGGTTCTGGCCGCTAAGCGGAGGCCTGTTTACTGTTGTAGATATTTTATGAATACGTGTAGCCCGCTAAGCGAGATGCAGGCCGCTAAGCGGCCGTAGCAGAACTTGCCTTTATATTTCTTTCATTTGAACATTTCTAGGTTATGGTTTTGGAGAGTTTTTGGTTCCAACTCCATCATTTTCATTCTTAGATTAGGATTAGCTTAGAAAACAACACCGGGTCATGCACTTGGAAGATCGGAGGTGGATTTCTCATCAACCGGAGCTGACAACCCGCAAGATGTTTGGTTTATCTCTTCTCTTCTTTGTGTATTTCTTTGTGTTGGGTTTGTTTGTATAGTTACTCGAATCTTATGTATATTTACCGATTATAATGTTATATTTAACTTGCTTTATAAATCTGTGTTGATATTGTTCTGGATTTTTGCTCTGTGCTGGAGATTTGAGTTGCTTTAGAGATAAACTGCTTGAATCTTTATCTAGGATGATATTCTGTTAGTTCTGAACTCTAGAGATAGATTTAGAGCTAGCATTCACTGTTTGTATCTGTTCTTAATGCTTTCGTGTTTGAGCGGCGCGCGAGAGATCGCCGACGCGAGAATACGGATGTTCTCGCGACTTCGCGTTAGAGATAACCTTAGTTGTGAGATGATCTCGTTTGTGCTCCAGAGATGGACACTTATGTGAGAGATACGTGATGACATAGATGAGTATCGTAGGTTGAGTATAACGGGTTGGTAAGTGTATGTTTGTGAAGAGTGAATATATTTACATTCCTGATAAGTTATTTCTCTTCTAAGAATGTGTTTATTCTTTTACTGCCTATATCTTTGTTTACTTTTTGACCATTCAATCCAAAGCTCGAAACCGTAGAAACTGTTGAATGGCATCTCTCCATCTCTGAGGACGATAATTCCCGGATCAATATTTCCAAATCTTTTCTTTTGTTGCTTGCCCTATACTGCATTCAACAATAATATATTTTAAAACAAACATTTGAAAACTTTGAACGAAAATCTGGCGCCAAGAACACACCCTAACTGAAATTCAAAATTCTTCAAAACTGTGTTGTTTTGATCGATCAAAGGGTCTATCTCACTCGGTTTTTCACGAGGAACATGATGGTGTCCTTTAATTTCATTTATTTTTGCTCTAAGATGATTAATTTTCTGATGAACACGAAGAACCCTAATATGACAAATCATTGTGAAATCGTGTATGATCATGATATGATGCAATTGATTGAGGGTTATTATTCAGTGATGGTGCAGAAACAAGATGGTAACTCAGTTTTTCGTTTATGATGCATGTATGATAGAGTTTGAAGTTCATGAGCACTTACCTCAAAAACGGCAAAGCTGGAAATCGAATTTGAGCCTGGAGGTGTTACAGATGTTGTTGCTCAATCTGGACAGCTTCAATGGACCTTATAGAACATGTCTGGATGCTTGGAGTGAATTGAAAACCTCTTGATCACCTTGTGGTACCCGAACTCCAGTTTAGCTCAAGTGAGGATCAAGCTAGTTGATTTTGATGTTTCAGATCATGGATGATGGTTGGAACAGTTCATATAAAGTATATGGAGTGTGTTTGGATGATTAACTTGGACAGATATGGCCTGGTATGAGAATTGATATGTTAAGGCTCATTTTATGCAAACATGGTGGTTGAAGAGTGATTCTGAGATTTAGGTGTTTTTGGGGTGTGTGAGTGGTTCAAACACATCACATTTGATGTTTATGAGTTGCTAGAACCATCACTTTGGCCATAACTTCAAAGGTTTGGAGGTTGAGTTTTCTACCTCTTAGAAACTTAAGAAACTTGCATTCTAAGAAAGAAGAGAGAAAACCTATAATTGTGAGGTTTTGGTGTGATTTGAAGAGTGATTTGCACCTCTATTTATAGGCCATGAGTTCTGAATGCAGAGCTCTTGCAAGTTGATCAAGGAATGGTGATTTGGCATTTGGAGATAAAATGGAATCTTTACATTTAATGCAAAATGGTTAAAGTGACTTAACCATGGTTATTTCTCTAGCTTCTTATCCTCTTCCATTCTGATCTTCTAATCAGAAAATATATCTCAATTATTGCTTCTATGCATCATTGCTTGGATTATAGGTCATGTAGTCTTGAAACTTAGTGAAAAATGGTGAAAATTCAAGTGAAAAAGTTCACTAATGTCAAAATTCAAAACCATGGCTACACTCCATATTTTTTCATGCTCTTGGACATTTTGGAAAGCTCATATTACACACTTCAAAACCCTAGTTGAAAGTTTCTTCAAGATCTTTAAGGAAGTGGGTGAAAAAGATCCATGAACTTTGAAGAAAGTGAGATTTTAAGTGCATTTTTCAAAAGATGCCAACTTTGAAGCTCCATATCTCTTAAATGGTTGATCTTATGGAAAAAAATTATATGTGTCAAAGTTGTTTATTGGATCAAAATCTACAACTTTCATGTTGGAAGTTTTTTTCAGTTTGTAGGTGAAATTTTGAGTTATTCCCTTCCAAAGTTTTGGAAAAACCATTGAAAAACACTTAGAAAATTTTTCTAAGTATAAAAGTCAAACTTTGACTTTTTGATTCTTGATTGATTTTCTTGATTTTTCTTGATCAAATGACTTCATATATCATATATTGATGATTCAAAACTTCAAAAGTCATGGTTGACCAAAATTCCCCAAAAGTCAATGGTGATCTTGTACAGTTGACTTTTTCAGACGAATCGCGTTTCCGGAGATTTCAAATGAACCAGGCTATCCTTACCAAATGAATGGTATGAATGGATAATATTGAGTTATTGGAAGATCTTGAGCCATGGTTTGAGTTGTGGCACCATGTCCTGATTAAAAAGTCAGTTGTTCAGCGAATTAGGTCAAAAACCCTAATTGTCGACCTGATGAAATTGATGACTGTGGATCTTGAATTGAAATGTAATTTCCATTGGATGTTGTCATAGGGATTATTTGAGGATGATTGAAACATTTGATTGACTTCTTGGGGGTTTTTAGGGTTTCCCAAATGTGATCCCTGATTTTGGTCCCTGATAGTTCAAAACCCTAATCTGATGATTTGAAATTTCACTGTTGATCAATCCTTGTGTAGGAGATGTCTTGAGCCAATGGATTAGGTCAAAATGATGTACTTGGGGTCTTGAGGTCATGTCCCAAGTCATTAGGTCAAATCTTGAGCAAAAGTCAGGAGTATGCTATCTTCAGTCAAAACCTTAATCTGGTTGATTCAAAGTCTTTGAGCTTGTTGAAATGAATCTCTGAGGACCAAATGTTGATTGTTGATGAAGATGATTCATTTGAGATGAAGGGAGAACAAAACCCTAATTGATTGTTGCTTGTACTGATGAGTGATTTCTTGATTAAATCCCTGCTGAGTCACAAGTAACAAACACAGGCTATGCAATTTGTTAGAGATGCAAATGATGCATATGCAATGATATGAGGTGGTATCTTAGGTCAAAAATTGGGGTATGACAAGACTCAGGTCTCTTCTCAGGGATATTTGGCGAAATTCATTTTTTGCCCTTAGAATTTGGATATACATCTCCGAACGCACCAAATTCATAATTTTTGGTGTCTTCGGAGATGCATTTCCGAAATAACTCATTTTTGGTGTTGGGATTTTTCGGATATTTATATCCGAAATAAATCAATATTTGTTAAAAAGAATTAAAATCAAGGTGAATCAATTGTATTAACAGTATAATTAATTGTATTAATCAAAATATATAATTAAATATATAACATTATAATCAAGATATAATAATAATATCAATCTATTAAATATTAAAATCACCACATTATTTTTATATAAAATTAATTAAAGAAAAAAAGCTAATATAAATTAAAAATTAGAGTGAAGACCCATTTTAGTCCTTCACAAAAATTAGAGAGGTCAAATTAATCTCTAAGAAAAAAAAGAGTTCAGATTTAATCTCTTACAAAATTTAACCGAGCCGTATTAGTCCTTTTGTTTATATTTTTTTCAAATCGATTTTTTTCTTACTTTTGAACCGTGACTGGACCATCTGTGTATTATTTTTACTTACGTGGACTTATTATTTTTGTTTTCAATTAATTTTTTTGTTTATTTTAATTTTATATAGTTATCAAAGAAAAATTAAAATAAAATAAAATTTTGCACCAACCAAGAGTTGAACCAAGACCCCCATTTTTAGAGATCAGAATGTATAAAGTATTGCTAATAATTAAAAAATAATGAGAAAATGTATTGATATAAGTGTTATTTGTAAGATAAATCAAAGAAAATAAATTGATATAGTGGTAAAGCATATTGTTCATTGATCTAGGGGTCCTTGGTTTAACTCTTACTTGGTGCAAAATTTTGATTTTTTTTTGCATCTTTCTTTGAAAATAAAAATAATAAGTCCATGTAAATAAAAATAATACACATAGACAGTCTAGTCACGGTTTAAAAGTAGAAAAAAAATCGATTTAAAAAAATATTAATATAGTCATTTTTGCATCTTTCTTTGAAAATAAAAATAATAAGTTCACGTAAATAAAAATAATGCACATAGACTGTCAAGTCATGATTTAAAAAATATTAATAAGAACTAATACGACTCGATTAAATATTGTAAGGAATTAAATAGAGACTTTTTTTCCTAGGGATTAATTTGGCCTCTCTAATTTTTGTGAAGAAGTAAAATGAATCTTCACTATAAAAATTATAATGTTAATAGGAGGATATTTTTAACATGATAATTTTATTAATTATAATGCATAATAATTTTATTAATTATAATGCATAATATTGTAGTCATTTAAAAATAAATATTTTTATAATTTTAAAAATTTGTGACATATAAATTATTATAAAATTAAAATTTTATTTAATTTCTTTATTTCATATTTTTAATAATTGATATTTAAATTATTCTTTATTAATAATAATTCACTTTAATTATATTATAACTTTATTATATATAAATATTTTTTTAAAATAAAATCAAAAAGAAATTTTAAATATATTTTTAAATGTGTCCGAATATATATGTTTGAAGGATATTTAAGAATTTTAAAAATATTTTTTTATCCTATATGGACGTCCAGATAAATTCTAAAAGAAAATATGGAATATGTGAGTAGGTCCATAGATGTGAGTAGGTCCATAGACATCATCTATTAAAACAAAGAAAATAGGAATATATAATATGTGAATAGGTCCATATATAGACGTCATCATCATATAACGATAATTAGCACATGTTGTAATTTGCAAGCTACTATGTTGACTCTCTTGATTAGAATGAAGGCCTTTCTCAACCGTTTGCCAAAGATGCCTAACAGCAAAATATTCCCGGTCAATTTCAATATTAATAATAATGTACACATCCATAATTCAAAACACAATACTAATAATGCACTAAATAATTTTTTTCTTTCCTATCAAAAGGTAGGCTAACTTATGATTTGGTATCCTTTAATCTAATCTAGTATCTTTAAGGGTGTTTTAAAAACAGCGAAAGAGATAGAGGAGAATAATATATATTTTTTTAAATAGTATTCCCTCCGTCCCAAATTATAAGAGAAAAAAATAAAATCACGCTTATTAAGAAAAGTAAAAAAATATTTATTTGACTTATAATTTTTTTGAAATAAAGTGCTTTAGAAAATTATAAAAAAATTCTAATTGGTTGTAAGTTATGGAAATGATGAGAGAGAATGTAAGTTAAATGCAATTTGCATTTAATTTTATCTTGAAAGAAATGAAAGATGATTTTTTCTCTTATATTTTGGGACAAGAAAAATGCATTTTTTTCTCTTATATTTTGGGACGGAGGGAGTACTCCATTAGACAGATTAGACATAGAATAATTTTTTATTAAAAAATATTATGATGAACTCTTGCACTTTCTCTTATTTATTTAACTATCTTATCTTTTGTATAATTTTTTTTTAATCAAGAAATAATATTAAACGGAGAACTAAGGGTTCTCCAACCCGATTACAAAGGAGAGCGGGAAAGCCCGACAAAAAAAAAATTACACACCAATTACCCTTACGATAGAAAGAAAAGAGGCTCCTTGCTAAATTCGTAAAAAGCATAATTGGGAGGAGTAATCTTCCCACAAAAAGACCATTTCCAAACCAAGAACTTGATGTTGCAAACGGTGTTGTTAATGCTCCAAGCTTCCTTCCGAAAACACACACCATTCCTAAGTAACCAAAAAGACCAAATGGTGGCTAGCCACACCACGTCCAATTTACTATCTTTAACCTTACGAAAACGGAAATACAAGTGCCACTCCATAAAATGCGGCAAACACTCATTTTCCAAAATCCCCTCTTTACCAACCCAATAAGCTATCTCATTCCAAATCTTTTTACCCACCAAACAACCAAAAAAGAAATGATCCCTCATCCCTATCCTCCGAGACAAGACCGCACAAAACACATTTAGAATTTTCATGAGAAAAAGTCATACCTCTATACATCAATCCATCAATCGTAGGAAGCCTATCTAGAAAAAGTCTCCAGCCAAAAGCCTTGATTTTGAACGGAACCTCCATTTTCCATAACAAACCAAAAACTCCGTCATGTCTATTAGGCGGACCGAACGGAATATGAAGATTCAATTAAAAATTATAACAAGATGCTACCGAAAACTCCTTCGATGTTCGTGTCCTTGCCATGATTCCACCCTATAAAAGAATCCACCCGGTTCTTCATCTTAATCAAATCCGCCACTAAAGAATTACCCTCCAACTTTAAACCAAAATCGCCCCAACCCCAAACTCCCTCATTCCACCCCCCATACCCGCCACCGAAACACCCTTCAAAAAAGTATTAACATACAAACCCGGGAACTCCTCTTTCAAAGGGATCCCTTCCAACCAATTAGATTCCCAAAACGGCGTATGATATCCGTTGTGAATAGTAAATTTAACATTTTCCACCATAGGATCCGCAAGAAAATAGGACCGAATCTTAACCAAATCTTAACCAAATCTTTCCACCAAAAAGAAGAAGAAGATGAAGAAGAAGAAACAACAAAAGGAGAGGGAGAGGTGTTACTAACCTTACCATCAACCAACATAATGGACGATACATCACCATAACGAGCTTTCAAAACATCTAGCCAAAGAGAATTTCGACCTTGTAATATTCGCCACCTCCACTTGTTTAGAAGAGATATATTGAACAAAGCGATATCCTTAACTCCTAAACCCCCTTTCTCCATGGGAAGCGATAAATCTTTTCACCGAACCCAATGAATCTTTCTTTTCTCCTCCACACCTCCCCAAAGAAACTTACTTTGCAAACTATTGAATTTTTTCACCACTTTCAACGGCATTTTATAGAAAGACATAGTGAAAATGGAGAGAGAGCTAAGAACCGACTTCAAGAGAGTAATCCTACCTCCAAAATTCAAGAAACGATTAGTCCAACCCTCCAATCTAGCCTTCGTCTTGTTCAAAAGAGGATTCCAAGTAGAATCCAACCTAGGATTGTGACCAATGGAAATGCCTAAGAAGATGAACTTGTTTTCCTCAACTTTACAAGACAAAAAGAAAGATGCCGCTTCCAAGAATTGATAGTTAGAATTGATACCTATCAATTTACTCTTATTATAATTTATTCCAAGGCCCGACACAAGTTCAAACGCTCTAAGAACCGCCTTAACCGCCCGAATATGCTTCCAACTACCATCCCCCACCAATAAAGTGTCGTCCGCAAATTGAAGGATATCCACGCTACACGAACCTTCGATAACAAAACTTTGGAACTCCCCTATCTCCATAGATTTTCTCACCAAGCCCGTGAGAGCTTCCGCCACCAAAACGAAAAGAAAAGGAGAAAGGGGGTCTCCTTGTCTCAACCCTATATAAACACCAAACTCTTTCGAGGGACTACCATTCACAAGAACTGACATATCGCTCTTAAACACCAATAAATCCATCCACTTCATCCATCTCATACCGAACCCCATCGCTTTGAACATAAATTTTAAGAAAGGCCAACTCACCTTATCGTACGCCTTTTCGAAGTCAACTTTGAAAAGAGAACAATTATTACCCGTCTTCCTAGCATAATCAACCACCTCGTTCGCAACTATCACCCCATCAAGCAATTGTCAACCGGGGACAAAAGCGGTTTGACAAGGAGATATGCTAGAGTTTAGCACCTTTTTTAGTCTTCCCGCCAAAAGTTTGGTCGCCACTTTATAAATGCATCCCACCAAGCAAATGGGCCTATAGTCATCCAATCCCAAAGGATTATGCTTCTTTGGAATTAAAGTCAAGAAAGATGAAGTGATTACCTTTGATAAAGAACTCCCTCCAAAAAAATAATTGAAGAAATTGAAGAAATCTTCTTTAATAAAGTGCCAACATCTTTTAATGAAAAGAAAGGAATACCCATCCGGCCCCGGACTTTTATCTCCTCCACACTCCCACACCGCCTCTTTAATCTCATCGTGTTGAAAAGCTCTCTCCAAATCATCCGCCCCTTCCTTACTTAAAGATTTGAACGGAATGCCCTCCAAAAAAGGTCTACTAACCTCCGTTTCAACAAATTTCTCCTCGAAGTGATTGAACACCGCCTCCCTAACCTCCTCTACCGACTCCGCCATTCCTTCTGTAGAAAGGATCAGACTTAAATGATTGTTCCTTCTTCTTTGTTTCATCACCTTATGGAAGAAACCGCTATTGGAGTCTCCTTCCTTAATCCAACTCAATCTAGACTTTTGTAATAACATGTTCTCTTTTATCCTTAAATTCCTCCAAAACTTACTACAAGCTTCCTTTCTAAACTCCATAGTGCTATCGAAGTTAATAAAATCATCGTAGACGAGTTTGTCATCGGCCAAGTTCATCATGCGAGCTCCGTAGTGGATTAAATATTTATCTTACTCTTTAGTAAGTTTTTTATTTTGGCCTTTAATAAAAAAAATTAATTTTTAAATTTATTAAAGAATCAATATATTTGAGCTATATAAAATCTAAATACATTGATTTAACAATTAGTTTAAAAATAAACAATTTTTTCTAAATCTAACTTGAATCCTATGAACTTAGTTTGTAGTGGGGTTGAACAAGTTTGAATCGTCAGATTAAAATCGACCGACTCGTTGTCTTTTTATATAAAATTGTTTCGGTCGGATCTAAATGATTATTTTAGACCCGTTGAAAATTGAACCCGACCGAACTCAATTAATATTTATTTTATTTATTTTTATTGCAGTTGACTCATTATAAAAATGGAATTTTTAATGTTCTCAAGTTATTATTATTCTTATAATTTAATGGTGATATTATGTACATCCCAAAATATAAGACATGCAATATTAAATTATGTATATTATTTAATTTGTAGTTTAAAATATGATAATGACCAAATTAATGTTTAATGAAATCGAAAATATTCTCATGAAATAATTCAATAATAATTAAATAATTTTTTTTAGGCGATAAATAATAAACAATAATAAATGAGACAAGTAACAAACCTCAAGTTTTAGAGGGCATATCAACTTTAATTATGAGGTAAGTTGTGTGGAATTTTTTGTGACGAAATAATTGCTTCACAAATTTCTTTGTTAATATTTACTCATTAACAATTTATTATTGATCTTATCCAAAGTGAAGTATCCCAATGGGGAGTATGAAATGGATAAGATGACAATGCCGGGTGCTCTTTGTCAGCAAAAGTTTCTTCTAAGTTTGGAGGTATGATGAATGGTGGTATTTGCAAAAATGCTATGATGTCAAGCTAATTGTGTATACTGTTTTTCCTGATTAAATTCATTGTAACTAATGAGAAATTTACTTTCTCACTAATTTTATAATTAAAGTCTATTTGTTTTAGTAGTGACATTAATGTATATGATATGATTTGATTGAAAACATGTCAAATATGATTTAAGATATGACAATTACAAATAATTTATTTTAAAAAAAATCAAAATAGCGTTGTTATGTTTGAGAAAAATAACAAGCATTTACCTGTCGATTTGTCAAAAATGCCAGTTCACCTGTTTTAGCCAGCTTTCACTAGTTTATTAGCATACCCGATCCAGCAATTAGACTAGACTGGTGACTCATTTGGTTCCCTGTTCGACTGGTCCAATCGTCCGGTTCAGACTGAATTTTAAAACATTGAGAAAAGTATTATCGAACCTAACTAATATATCATTTCTAAAAAGAAAAGGTAGTGTTCTGGGTTGTTCGCAAGGCCCGCAGACAATTGTCCAATCGTAGAAGGCACGAACAACAAGTAGGGAACAGGTGAGAACTAAACCAAGCACAAAGCATGTGATCCTAGTCTTTGGTCTATCTCTCATCGTCAGATATAATTGAAAAATGTTTCGTACAATGTGTTGGATTAAGTAGGAGTAGTTTTAGTGCCACCCTTTATAAACTTCACACGCCCCAGTTGCATGTCTTATTTTCATTCTCCCTCTAAACGCTGCATTTTAGCCCCTATACTACTAGACAAAAAAATAAATGATTTTGAGACTTTTTTTAATGACACTACATAACAAATGATTTCTTAACTAAATATAAATAAGAGATATTGCTTAAATGAATTTAAAAAATAAATATTCTTTTATAATATGGAATAGAAAAAGTATTATCGAATCTAGCTAACATATTATTTCTAAAAAGAAAAGGTAGTGTTTTGGGTTGTTTGCAAGGTCCACAGACAAATGTTCAATCGTGGAAGGCACAAACAACAACTAAGGAACTGATAAGACCTAAATCATACGTAAAGCATGTGATTCCAATCTCTAACCTGTCTCTCATAGTTAGATATAGTCGAACAATGATCCATACAAATGTGTTGGATTAAATAGAAGCGGTTTCAATGTCATCCTTTATAGTCGAACTAAGGATTTCAAAGTCGAGCGAGGATTGCGCCAAGGGGATCCACTATCCCCTTTCATCTTCGTCTTGGCTACGGAAGTTTTAACAAGACTCACTTATAAAGCGGTGGAGTTAGATGGAAATAGTGAAAATTTGTGGAGTTTGAAATCTATCCTTCGCGGATTTGAATTAGTTTCCGGTCTCAAAGTGAATTTCCACAAAAGCAAGTTATACGGCATATGTGTGAGAGATTGGTTGATGGAGGCGGCGTCCAATTTTCTGGCCTGTGAGACAGAGGAGATACCTTTTAAATTTCTTGGAGTTAAGGTGGGAGGAAATCCAAGGAACTCGTCGATGTGGGGAGATGTCATTTCGCACGTTAAAAAGAATCTGGAGGCTTGGAGGGGTAGAAGACTATCTCATGCGGGAAGGGTGGTGATGATCAATTCAGTTCTGAACGCAATACCTATCTACATGTTATCCTTCTACAGAGCGCCCAAGAAAGTATTGAAAAAACTGAGTCAATTACAAGGAAATTTTTATGGAATAGAAAGGAGAATTCAAGATCGATTCACTGGGCCAGATGGAAAACAGTGTGCAAGACTAAAGAACAAGGAGGTCTGGGTGTTAAGGATATTGAAGTCATGAACATAGCTCTGTTAAATAAGTGGAAATGGAGGATTCTAAAGGAATCGGACAAACCGTGGGTGAAAATTCTCAACAGTCGGTACGGGAACATTAAGGCCAAGGTTCAGGTGGGTAATGCTTCAGTCTTAACTAGAAGAGACTCGATATGGTGGAGAGATCTCTTAAACTGCGAGTCCAATTTTCTGGCAGGACTCCGTAATTTTGCAGGTACTGTTAATGTGTTAGTTGGTAATGGTGAACACACAGTTTTTTGGCAGTCGAGATGGGTTTGCGAACAATCTCTTTGCGAAGCTTTTCCAGAAATTCACGGAAGGGCGGTCGACAAAAATTGTAACATAGCTGCTGCCGGTATGTGGGAAGGAAATCATTGGATTTGGAATGGTGCTAGCCTAGTCGAAGAACCGGACACGCTGCCAATGGCTGTTTGGGAGGAATTCCAAGTTGCCCTGTACAACAAAGAATTAAAGAGGTATGAGCTTGACCAGTTTGAGTGGAGTTTGTGTGAAGAGGGTAATTTTTCAACAAGTTCCAACTACAACAGCATCATGGAGGAGAGAAGTGTGGCAACGGATCCAGTTCTGCAGAAAGCTATAAAAAGTCTATGGAGCGTCAAGGTGCCGTCTAATATAGCTTTGTTTGGTTGGAGATTTCTCACAAATAGATTACCAACAAAGGTCTCCCTGTACCGGAGAGGCATACCTCTGGACAGAACTTGCGTCCTGTGCGAATCAGAGTTGGAATCTAGGCCGCATCTGTTCGTCAGCTGTGCAATCACGAATGGAGTGTGGAGGAGAATTTCTCTATGACTGGGAAACGTCCTAAATCTGTCAAAGGAGGAGCTGCAAAACCTTTTTCACCATTGGAACAAGTTAAGCAATATGAAGTCTAGAATCTCAGTAGCAATCGTGTGGCTCGCAACCACGTGGAGCTTATGGCTGGTAAGGAACGAAACCATCTTCTCTAATTCAGAATTTAGTTTCAATGAAGTCATGACGGTTATTGTCTCTAGGTCCTGGTTTTGGATGTCCTCTTACGTTACTATTACGCCCGATTGTAATTTTTCGGTTTGGAACACAAATCCCCTCCTTTGCTATAGAGGGTGATTGTATTTGGGTGAAGTATCCCTTATACTCCTTTTTAATGAATTACCTATTAAACAAAAATGTCATCCTTTATAAATTTCACACGCACTAGTTTCAGGTTTTTTTTTTATTTTAACCTCTCTCTTCAAACTGTTTTTTTAGTACTTCTCTTATTTAAACATTTAAACATTGAAGTGTCAATCTTATTAGTTCATCCTTCTTTGCTGCAATATCATAAACACTCACCAATACAATGGAAGATGTCATTTCTATCTCATTTTTTATGAAAATTTCTTTAGCCACCTCCCTATGGGGGTCACCCCCAGCGAAAATCCCAAAATACCCCTACTTCGGAAATGAACTTCCGAAGCGCTTTTTTTTAAAAAAATTTCCACAATTCGGAAGTGCATCTCCGAAAACACCTCATGGGGGGTGTCTTCGGAGATGAACTTTCGAAAACACCTCATGGGGGTGTCTTCGGAAATGAACTTCCGAATTATGCAGAAACTGTGTTTTTTTTTAATGTTTTTTCTTAACAGTCTCGCATTTTAATTAAACGCAAACGCCAAATAAAATAAGCAACAGATAAACTGAAAATACTAATATGATAAATCCAATCCAAATAATATATACAAATCGAAAATAATAATAATAATAATACTGTCCGAAAGATACAATCCAAAATCAAAAAATAAATAAACTCGACCACTACTGGGTGTGCCTAACCCTCTCACCCTGGGCCCTCCTCTGCCGCATCAGTGACGATCATCTCCATCACGGCGACTGCCTCTGGACCGCCCTGATCAACGATACCTCGATCCAACGCGTCCCGCCCAAGCATCTCTATCCGCTGGCAGATCGGCATGAGATCAATGGCGTGGTCATCCTCGGCCTCCTGGTTCTCCAGGATCTCCTCGTGTGCTGGCCTAGGAGCGTCGGGAACGTCGGGTCTCAGCAGAGGATGGGACACCCGGTAGAACCATGTGACGTACCCCTCCTCACTGTGCCAGTCCTGTGTGACCCGAGTGAGACGGTACTCCTGCGGTACCACATGATGCTGCCAGTCCGCCCATATGGCAGTGAGCTGCACTCGGGTCACTGTGTCGGGAGCAGCCCCAAAGGGTGACCTGGGTATCCGCTGCACGAATCTGAACTGACGCATGCACCGCTCAGGGAGATACCGGACCATGATGTCGGTCCCGCATGCCAACCAGCCTGAATATAAAGCAATGTCGTTAAAGGGGACAATCTGAGCGTAGTCGACGAACGGCCTCCAGGTGACGTCGTCGTGCATCGTGCGGTCCAAGTACAAACGGTATGGTCCCACCGCATCGTTCCCCCTCTGGAGAGCGTATCTGGCGGCCCTGGGCATGGCGTCCACGTATGCAGGATCGTAGCGGAAGCCGTGGATGCGGGAGAAGTAGGAGATGATCTAGCTCTGAAACACAAACACGATAATGTATAAAAAATAAATATGAAACATAAATAAATAAATAAATACGATAATGTGTTAAAATAAAACGTACCGTAAGTAGTGTGCAGGATCCGACCAACTGCCTCGTCCTCCAGTTGGAGGCCTCATTCAGCTTCTGGTAGAGGTATGCCAGAGTAGCTGCCCCCCAGTTCCACTGGTGAACGGTATCCAGGTCCATGAAGTAGCGGAGGTAGGTCACGTCGACGTACCTGGCACTCTTGTCCACAAAGCATGCAACGCCTACCACATGCATGTACCAGCACCGGAGAGCGCAGTCGCGGTGATACTGTGTGAATAGCTCGTCACCCTCACCCTCAGCCTCGGCAGCCGCGTCCAGGTGGTGCTCAAAATAGCAGCTCAGTGTGGTGAACCGGACATGAGGCCCAGATGTCGTGACACACTCAAAGTGAGCAACCTCGTGCTCCATGCCCAAATAGAGCGTCATCCACTCAATGGCCTCGACCCTCTGGATCTTGGAGTGGGTCAACAGTGGCCCCCTAATCGGTAGGTGGAGAAGACACTGCACGTCATGCAAGGTGATCGTCATCTCCCCAACTGGCAAGTGGAAAGAGGACGTCTCCTTGTGCCAGCACTCCACAAATGCCCCCTGCATGCCGGTGCTGATGGTGGTGTACCCCGTCATGCAGAGCCCGCTAAGCCCTGAACCTCGCACATGGTCGTTAAACCACTCAGCTGTTGGTTTAAACAGACTGAAAATCTTCCGGGCGTGGTTCACCATTTTCAACGGTTCTCGCTCCTGTTACAAAAAAAACAAATAAGCAACATATATTAAATAAGCGACAAATAAACGGTTAAATTATAAAAAATGGTGACAATTAAACGGTTAAATTATAAAAAATACCTCTCCCTCCCAGATACGCCGAGCGACGTGGTCGTGGTAGCTAATTAGCACAGATGTGTCAAAGGGCCCTCCCGGATAGCCGTCCTCCTGCTCATCATCCTCCCCGGCTGGAGGGTCAACATCTGGTACCCCCTCCGGCTCGTGGTAGGGCACTGCCGCCACCTCCTCCTCCTCCTCCTCCTCCTCTCACTGGCGGGAAGAAGATGCCCGAGCCAGCCGACTCCTAGATCCTGAAGCAGATGTACCCTCTCCCTCGCCCACGGGAACTCGCACACGGCGTCCCCGACCGTGCCCCCGTCCCTGGGTCGACGCCAGCTGCGCCGCCCGCTCGCGTCTAGCTGACGCAGTCTGGGTCTCCCTACCCTGTCTGATGCGTGCTGGTTGGTTGCCTGACATGTTCCTGTAAACAATCGAAATCGATTAATATGCGAGACAAATGAAAAAACTAAAAAAAATGCACTTCTGATACAGTTCGGAAGTTCATTTCCGAAAACTGGGATGAAGGTGTTTTCGGAAATGAACTTCCGAAACACCCCTGCGCAGAGCTTCTCTGAAACCTCCAATGGCAGACCCCAAAAACCTAAACCAAAACTATTTTTATGCCTACTAAACATCCTAATATCAGTACTAACCTATCTTAATGTGATTTTTTCAATTTCTAAACACCCTAATAGAGTTTATTCAAATAGATCTAAAACTTGAAAAAACAATGATAAACTTACCAATTAATGTTTGATGATGAGTTTGGTTGAGTTTGGAAGAAGAGTTTGGCAACCTCTGATACTTCACACTTGCTTTTGCAGAATTTTTGCAATGAGTTTGAGTTTAGAAGAAGATTAGGGTAAATGATTTGGGGGAGGGGGCTGTTTTGCTTAATCTGCAAAACGCGCATTATTTCGGAAGTTCATTTCCGAAATGCTGTTTTCGGAAATGAACTTCCGAAACAAGACAATTTTTTAAAAAAAAAGGCGCTTTCGGAGATGCATCTCCGAAAACGCCTTTTTCTTGCATTTCGGAGATGAACTTCCGAAGTCAGGGGTAATTTGAGTTTTTCACAAGAGGTGGGCTAGAGAGTTGGAAGGTTGGCAAAGAAATTTTCTTTTTTATTCCTGATTCCATGCATCGTGGAACAGTATATATAAAAGATTTATTCATGGTGTCAAGATTTTGATGGATCACCCGTTGCATGGGCCAAAGGAGGTCCTGACAAATAGATTATTATTTGGTGGACGGCAAGCAAACAAAAGAAGCACGTTGTTCATGCTTATAATACCGACAGGTTGCAACTTGCTTCTCACTCCATAGTAAGATCATTTCTTAAGATTTTCTTGTCCCTTATAAAGGACAATGATTAATATTTTATCTATGATATCTCCATTTAATTTATGATTAAAAAATATAAAATATTATTTAAGAAAAATAATTGTGAATTTCATGACAAATTAGTATTACAACTACTTCTTTATATGATATTTATGAATTTCATGAGTGGGTTGTGAGTGGAGTTAACTCTAAACATAAAATTAAAAACCTCAAAACAAATAGTATAAGTAGGGTCTGCAATGATGACATTCAAAATAAAAGCTGAAGAAATTTTTTTCAAAATCGTAAACCATCAACCATGATTGACTAAGAACATAAGTCAAACTGATGGATTCAGAGAAATCATAAACATTATGAAAATATGAAATACAAATTACATCTAAAGATATAAACCTAGTCATCAAGACTGTATTTTAATATGAGCGGAGTACATTTTGTATTTTTTATATTTTTTTTCAATTTGCACATACATTAATCTATATTATTTAATGAAAGAAAACTTTCTCATTTGTACGATAATTACAACAACAAAAAAATCTCATTAGTCATTTTGATTGATCAATTAAGTTTCAATGTTTTAATATTTTCATATTTAGTATTGATTTATATTCTATCTTTTTTACAATATTTTCATATTATCAAATGTTCAGATATACTTTTGGAAATAATAATGTCCTAACTATTGATTGAATTTTGTTATGATTTTGAAAAAAAATTTAGACAAAATTAATTATAATAATTTAATGAATAATTTTGTATTATTAACAACTGAAAAAATAGTACTTATATGTCTAAAAAATATATCAAAAAGTGACACTAGGGTCCTCGCCTAATAAGGCATCGCTCAGACACTATCTTATGGAGTATGGGGGTTCGTCTTTATGACAGATGATGCGTATAATATTGTTATCTCTCCACCAATCAAATAAAAAAAAGTCATACCATGACTTTCTAAAAAGCATGTAGTTAACAGTCTCCTCCAATTAGGGGAAAACAATTACCACTTCTTAGGGTTTCCTAAATCTTAAGAATGTGTTTGGATAGAACATTTTAGTGAGATAATATTGTAATGTTTTGAGGGAATTTTAAAATGATTTGCACAAAATTTATTGTTTAGATACAAAAATAAAGAATTGTTAAAATGATGAAAATTAATGGAGTATTTTATCTAAGTTAAATTTAATCATTTTGATATGACACCAAATATCAAAGAATTTGAAATTCCTCTCATACTTCATAGAATGTATTTGCTACTACTATTTCTTCAAATTTTGTAAATTGGTCCTCATATTTTCCAAAATTACAAATTTGACCCCAAAAAATTACAAATTGGTCCTTAATAATTTTTAAATTTTACAATTTGATCCTTCAAATTTTAAAAAATTGCACATTGCTCCCTACTTTTCAATTTTTTGTTTGGTCCAAAAATTTAAATTTTATCAAAAATGACCCCAAAATTCTAACAATGAATTTTCTTAATACTTCATCCAAACAAAATAATTTAAAAATGAATGGATTTCAAGACCCCGGTGACCTAAAACCCTTCAAGGGCTAGCTAGTTAGATTCTCCATGGAGCAGGTGAAAGTGAAAAGCTACATCGCGCTAAAGACCACCTTTGGAGAGCAAGAACAAGCCAAAAAAAATTAAGGTCAGGTATTTGGTTATTGAAGCCCCCTTCTTCTTACAATATGATTATAAGGGGGTCAGCTTTCTTAGCGTAAACACCAAGAGAGTGAGCTCAGGAATAAAGCCACCAGGAGAATCTAGCAAAGGCAAGGAGATACCCCTCAAGCTAGCGAGGCAAGGTGAGTTTTTTAACAAGGCCTTTCATTTTATTATGTTAAAAAATTTAGATTTTATATTTGTGACTTTTTATAGAGAAACTAAAAGTTTTGGAGAAGACTACCCTCGGAGGAAATCGAAATGCTGAACTCCCAAGAGGGATCCTGGCCACCACTGGAGGTGATCAAAACACTAGATCCCTAAGAGGGATCCTTGCCGCCCTATAGCTAATCAAAATGATAGATTCCTAAGAGAGATCCTTGTCACCCTCAGAGGTGATCAAAATGCTGAATCCCCAAGAGGGATCCTTGCCACCCTTAGAGGAAATCAAAACGCTGAATCCCTAATGGGAATACTTGCCGACCTTAGAGGCGATCAAAATGTTAGATCCCCAAGAGGGATCCTTGCCGCCCTTAGAAGCGATCAAAATGTTGGATCCTTAAGAGGGATCCTTTCTACCCTTAGAGGAAATCTAAATGTTGGATCCCTAAGAGGGATCATTATTTCCCTTAGAGGCGATCAAAAATTTGGATCCCTAAGAGAAATCCTTTCCGCCTTTAGAGGCGATCAAAATGCTGGATCCCCAAGAGGGATCCTTTCCACCCTTAAAAACGATCAACATGTTGGATCCCTATGAGCATTCCTTGCCACACTTAAAGGTGATCAAGCACTGAACCTCCATAAGGGATTCTTATTGTTCCCTTGGTAAGAAATGTGGTAGGTATACACTCTGCTTCGGGAGATGATGGTGTTAACAAATAATCCCTAATGAGGGTCAACACAATCACACAAAAATGGCTATATGAAATAGAAAAATAACGATAAAGGACATTAACATAAATGTGAGGTCTGTGATGTTATGGTTGGCAATAATTTTGGTAAAACATGTATCACAGCAAGATGTTGTGCAAGATGTCTTGACATGCTAGTCAGACATCACTGCAGACAAATGTTACGTGCGATGTCGTGACATGTTATACAAGATATCAATGCAAGTTCAGAGTTTACTTCTTGGAAGATTTGATTTATTTAATGAGAGATTCTATGGTATTTTATCTCTCATATTTTCGCAGTACAAGAAGGATTTGTTTTGGAACAACTGTTTCTTTCTAGTTGTGCACTTGTTTCATAAAATAGGATGTTGAGACATTTTAAGAAACATGTGATATTTGTTCCTAATTTTAGGAAGAAGGTTATGCAAAAGATTTGCAACTGCTGTTATTGGATATGCGTAAGGAGTCCAAGCCCATGCTTGCAAGAGTCTTTTTATAAGAACTTTCTACACCTAAAAACACTTGGAGAAGTCGTGCAAATGAGATAAGGTTTTAGGGTTTTTAGATTGTTCATTGTTCATTGTGATCCACTCTCTTATCACTTTGATATTAGAGTTGGACTGATTTTGGGTTGTATTTTGTCAATCACTCACAAGCTTTTAAGAAAGAGTGAATTGTGTGTCAAGTGATCTTTGTTCATCAGTCATAAACTTTTAAGCAGAACTGATTGGTTTCTTTGAAGAGTGTCTTCTATGTTTTGTCTATCATTGTTAGTTTGTCACTAGTTTGTGATTGAAGGAAAGTGAGAGGGGTCTCATATCTAGAAATGACGAAGATAGATAGAAATAACATGTGTAGTTATTAGGTGAAAAGTTTGTAAAATAATGGTTGTTTAGAATTTTAAATTAATACTATTATAGTGGATTTCCTCCCTGACTTGGATGCCCTAGAGTAGGTGATGTTGCAGTGAACTGGGTTAACAATTACTTATGTTATTTACCTTAAGCAATTTATTATATCTGCATAATTTTTATTGTTGTTGTGGTTGATCTAATATCAGTGTTGTGACATATGGTTCAACATCTGGTATCTGTGTACCCAAATTTAAATTGGCATCAGAGTAGGAACCCTGTTCTATTTTGGGTGAGCTCTAGGGAAGAAAATTTTTGGTACTATGGAAAAGGAAGAAGGAAATACTAACAAACCGCCTATTTTTGATGGATTCAACTATGACTACTGGAAGGCACAAATGGTGGCTTTTCTAAAATCTATGGACAGAAAAACATGGAAAACTGTTATCAAAGGATGGGAACACCCTATGGTGAAGGACAAAGATGGGAACATATCAGAAAAGCCAAAAGATGACTGGTCCAAGGAAGAAGATGAACTTACTCTTGGAAATTCCAAAGCCTTGAATGCCCTATTCAATGGAGTTGACAAGAACATATTCAAGTTAATAAACACATGTATTATGGCCAAAGATGCTTGGGAGATTTTCAGAACCGCTCATGAAGGCACATCTAAAGTGAAGATGTATAGACTTTAGATTCTCACTATCAAATTTGAGAATCTAAAGATGAAAGATGATGAGAGCATTCATGACTTTCACATGAATATTATTGAAATAGAAAATTCATCCAGTGCCTTAGGAGAGAGGATGTTAGAAGAAAAACTGGTCAGAAAAATTCTCAGATCTCTACCTAAGAGATTTGACATGAAGGTGACAACCATTGAAGAAGCACAACACATCAACAACACGAGAGTGGATAAACTTGCTGGATCACTTCAAACATTTCAATTGGCTATAAGTGAAAAATCTAAAAAGAAGAGCAAGAGCATATCATTTATAACCAACACTGAATATGAAGAGGGTCAATGTGACCTGGATATTGATGAAATAATGTGAAATTCCATTATACTATTTGGGAAGCAATTCAATAGAGTATTGAAGAGAATTGACAAGAAGTCCAGACCTAATGTCAAGAATATCTCTCCTGACATCATCAATAACTATGATTTTCAAAGAAAAACCAAAATTGAGGAGAAGTCCAATCAAAGCAAAGGCATTATGTGTCATGAATGTGAAGGTTTTGGGCACACTAGAGTAGAGTGTCCTACACATCTCAAGAAAAAACATAAGGGGTTGTCTATTTCTTGGTCAGATGAATATACCTTTGAAAGTGAAAGTGAGAATGAAAATGCTAAGCTTGTAACTACCTTAACTGGAAGGTGGAATTCTGATGAAGAATTCTGTGGTTGAAGAAATATCTTATGATGAACGGGCTGCCTCTTACAAAGAATTGTGCAACAGAAGTGAAGAGTTTTGTCAAGTAGAAGAAAATAGAAGGAAATCATAGCTCAACTGTAGGATGAAAAGAAATAATGTTTAGCCAATATTTCTGATCCGCGGGATGAAGTGACCTTGTTAATATCTAATCTTGAAATTATGACCAAGTCCATAAGGATGTTAAACAATGGGTCTGATGTGTTGGATGAAATTCTTCAAGATGTAGAAGGAGGTAGAAGAGCTACTGGTATAAGTTTTAACTATCAGTCTTTAAAAAATAAAAAGAAAGCCCTTGTGTTGAGATTTGTTCCTATTGAAGCAAAGGATAAGAGCATAATGTTTGACCAAATGTTATAATATCTTGTCAGATTTCAGGAAAATTAGACCAGAGCCAAGCTCCAGCCTTGGAAGTGTCTTTATTGTGGGAAGTATGGTCACATAAAACCCTTCTGTTACATATTGTATGGGTATCTAAAATAGTCTCCTCAACCTAGGGCTAATAATGCAATGAATACTGCATGTTCTATTCATAATATAGTCACTTTGAGGACTGTCACTTCAGCTGCACTTTATGAGTTATGGAAAGGAATGAAGCCTATTGTCAAGTACTTTCATGTTTTGGAAGTAAATGCTACATTTTGGCTAATCGTGAACAAAGAAGAAAAATGGATCCCAAGTGTAATGAAGGAATATTTCTAGGCTATTCTACTAACAGTAGAGCCTATAGAGTTTTTAATTCTAGAACCAAAGTCCTTATGGAATCTATAAATGTTGTGGTTGAGGAAAAAAATATGGTAGATGGTGACACCAATACCGAGGCTGTTGATATTAATCCTGATGACAATGAAGTCAATAGAGGTCCTTCAATCAAAATTCAAAAAGATGATCCTAAAGAACTCGTCATAGGAAATCTTAATGAAGGAGTTACTACTAGATCAAAAGAAGCGGTCTCTAACTCTTGTTTTGTCTATAAGATTGAACCCAAGAATGTGAAAGAAGCTTTAACTGATGAATTTTGGATCAATGTCATACAAGAAGAACTAGACCAGTTTAAGAAAAATGAAATATGGGATTTAGTTCCTAAGCCTAATGAAAAAAATGTCATTGGTACAAAATGGTACTTGGAAACTTGTAAATTTTTTACATACCACTTTTGTTTCTATGTAGTATTACCCTTCGAAAACTGATATATGATTGTTGATTAGGTTTCATATGCCCCAAGTATTTTGTAGTAGTTCCTTTTCTTATTTATTATATTTTCTTTAGCTTAAATTTTTTTTTAAACTTTTGACAATAACATTTCTAAAAACTTGAGGAGGTTGTAATTCTTCCACGTCCCTCTAATGATAACAAGCGTGAGTGGGTTGAGTTATTCTACCCTTATTGGAGAAATCTACCTATCACCCCTAAAATTAAACATGTCACCCTCAAGCTATGCTTTTATCATTATACCCTTTCTTAAAGTCACTAATTTTCAGAAAATATACGTTTATGCTGAAAATTTCGAAAAAATACCGGATTTTAAAAATTTTCCGTGAGTTTTTATTGGAAATTTCAAAAAAAAAAATTACCAAAAATTTTGAAAAAAATTACCAGATTTTTCGAAATTTCCAGTATTTTTTACAAAAAAAAACGGTAATACCATAACTGAAATTTCTGATATTTAAAAAAAATGTGATACCATAAATTTGAAATTTCTGATATGTACCGGAAATTCTTTGTATCTCAACATTTTTCAACAAGAATAAAATTGGATTAAAAAAATATAGGGGGTGGCAGATATAAAAAAGGGGTGACATGTATGATTTCTCCCACTATTGTCTGCTGGTTTTAGGAAAGTCCACGGGCCATTGTAAGGGGCTGATCCATTTTGTTGTATATGGGTTAGAACTTTTGACAAAAAGAATTTAGTGTTGATTCATATTTTTTTAAGTTATTTATATACACGAAAAAAATATACACGAAAAAAATTTAGTGTTGATCCATTTATTTATATGAACTAATCATTCATATACACGAAAAAGATATAAAGATATAACTTACTATTTCATATTATGCATTAAGATACAACATTAACTATTTTATTGAATTGTATATGCTCAAATTAGAACTCAAAAATTAAAATTTATTGGACTTAGAGTTAGTATGAATAAACAATTTATTTGTAAGTTATATTTTAATATTAATAATTAATTTAATAAAATAAAAAAATTAGAATATCTAAAAATAAAAGAATTATTAAAATTTTAAAAATTGATTTAAAAATATTAATAATTAAAAATATTAATAATTAATTTAATAAAATAAAAAAATTAGAATATCTAAAAATAAAAGAATTATTAATATTTTAAAAATATGAATACTAATTTTATTTTTTATCAAATTAAATATATGTTCTTGCAAGGGTAATTTTGTTATTAACATACTTTCTTGTAACTCATTTGTAATCTCTTGTAACAACTTTCTGAGAATGGTGAATTAGAGAGCTGCTCTCTCCCTCATAGTAGATTGTTTGACTGAACTGGGTAAACGAACCTTCATCTTTTTCTCGCCTTATCGGTGTACGAATTATTATTGTTGTAGACCATTTATTTTTATTTTTGTTGGTTTATCACCACCGGTTTAGTCCGGTTTGGGGGTCAGTTCTGACATCGAGTGATTCAGCCCCCTCCCGGTCGCAATTGTGGGGGATCGAACTGTGGTTCTCCCTACCAAGTCTAGCGCCAATTTATTATTGTTGTACAAAATTATTATTGTTGTAGACCATTTATTTTGGTTGCTACTATTCTTTGGCTCACAAATTGATATTGAATTTTGTCATGATTCACAACAAGATTCATGTCGCACACTCGCGAAAATAAACAACAGAGTCGCCACCAATATATTTATCCCAAAGAGGGAAAGGAATATCAGAAAACCTGGAATAAGAAATGGATAAGAAAAGGTCTTTCGACCAGAGATAGGATACGGAAGTCGGTTACGCAAGGGGAAGGTACTAGCACCCCTCACGTCTGTGGTACTCCACAGGATCCGCTTATGTTTATTCTGTTCTAAAGGGTGTATAAATCTATAAATCTAAAGCTTAATTACTAAGGAAATGCATGCAAATGAAAGAAAAGAAACACGGGGAAAATAAGGTTTATAAATAGTTGTGCTCGTTCAAGCCCCGCGACTTGATGCCTACGTATCCTTTTCAGGAATCAGAGCGCCGTAGTTCGGCTCTTTAGTTTTTGTTTGTTTTTGTGTTTTTTAGTTGAACAGTTACATTCGCACTCCGCTGCTCGACCTCTGGAGTCTTAAGCTGGGAATGGAGCGGAAATAACGTGTCCGATTAGGAGAAAGAGTGCCCTGGAGGCAAGAGAAAGAGTGCCTCGGAGGCAAGAGAAAGAAGAGAGAAAATTGGTTTGTGTTTTTTATGTAATTCCATGATGAACAAAACCCAATACAAGGTTTCGCACCACTTCATTACTTTGTTTTAGGTCTGAGCCTTTATTAGATGTTTTAGACGTTTTTGGTTGAGTATTTTTTTAAGGGAATTTACTTCGCGAGTTGAATCACATAGAATGTATGATGTCAAAGAAACAGATTAGGGAATGAATCCCACTCATTTCTCTACATGGATAGAGAAACAGATTAGGGAATGAATCCCACTCATTTCTCTAATAATCGAGAAACAGATTAGGGAATGAATCCCACTCATTTCTCTTTGTAGTGATCGAGAAACAGGTTAGGGAATGGATCCCACTCATTTCTCTCTCACTAAGTGTTCGAGAAACAGATTAGGGAATAAATCCCACTCGTTTCTCTCCCACTTTAAATGTGATTCGCCTCTTCCTTTGTTAAATGTTTTAAAGTCGAAAGAGAAAAAGGAAACAAAACTAGCCTAAGATGAAAACTAGCCTAATATGATGGGAACTTCTAATTCCTAAAGTTGTCATGGTTTCTACCTAATGGTTAGGAGCAAAAAGCGGCATGAAAATATAAGCATAAGCGGAGCTCGAAATTACAAGTAGAAATACAAGTAAATAACGATACAACAATTAGTGTAAAATGGCTAACATAAACACTTGAGAATATGGTACAAGACATGAAAGTGAACGATTCAAAATAGTACAAAAATCGAATTTAAAATACTATTATTTTTATGGTTTTTATAAAGAAAATTGAATTACAAGTCAAGTAAAAGAAATAAAATAAAAGCCTAAACTAATATTTTTTGTGATCATTTTATATGTCAAAAATTATGCATTAAAAGCCTAAAATTGATAGTGAAGAATTAGTGATTCAGTTACCTAAAAGAAGCATGAAAAAAATCTAATTAAAGAACTAAATTCTACTAATTATTTATATGAACCAAGGGGGTGAAGACTGGAAACAGGGGTGTGGTTGGTACTGGGAGCAGGCCCATCTAGATGGAGGCCCAGAGGCGCTTTTTGTTCAGTATCTTTTTTGGCCAAAAATGGTATGGGCCTCAGGGGGTGAATCAGAATTTCGGCCCAAGAGTTATGTATTGATCTAGTTCAGATTTTCTCTTGCATGCCGAAAATGATTCAATGGGCCATAGGGGGAGTTATCAATTCGGGTCCAGGGATCCACTAATGATTTTAATTCAAATGTAATAATCAGACTTTAATTCAATTAATGTCAATTGACTGAAATTAAACCTTATATTCTATTCCAATTATATCAATTAATCAGATTAATGACATTAATTAATAATAATAACAATGAAATAAAAAAAAAGGGATTAGGGTTAAATTATTTGTGACCTCTGAGCTTTCAACCAAGTCTTCTTCTTCTCTACCTCACGAACTCGCGCCGCAAAACGGCGGAGGACTTCGTTTTCTCTGACCGGTTCTGCAAATCGCCGCCATAATCACTCTCGTCTCCAAATATCCCTCTCGTCGCCTCAAACTCTCTCATGACCGACGGTGTGATGCGGTAGGGAGACACATCTTCTCCGATCTCGATCTCTCGAACCTTAGCTTTCAATCTCTTTCACCTTCTCCGATTCACCTCTGGTTCTCGCGTGATATTGAGTCTTTTTTTCGATTCAGTGATGATAGCGAGGTGTGGCTGTTGTGTTCGAAGAATGATCGATGATGAACGGTGAAGGTGGAGATTGAAGGGGTTTCTTGATTCTGAACTTTTGTTACAATTTTCTGCAGGTTATCAATGGAGAGTGGAGACGGATGAATCGATGATGATGATGATATTGAAGCGCCGAGTGGAAGGTTGATTGTTTTCTGCTGAATTTTTGTTATAGGTTGAAGAAGAGTTGGTGAGATGAAGAGCTTCAAGTTTCGTTGCAGGTTTGTTACGATTCTTCCTTCAACTCTTTCTTGCTATGGTGTTCTGTTCTGTTCTTTATGATGCAGAGTTTGTGAATTTCTTGCAGATTTCTGAAGGTTGAGGGATATGTGAGGAAGATGATTGATGATGAATGGAGGTTGAGTTGAGAATTGGTGAAGGTTGGAGCTCGGTTCAGAAGTGAAGAAGATGAAGAGAGAAAGATGAATGGTTCGGTGAAAAGGAAGAGGTGTGAGGAGTGATGAAGATGATGGAGAGGAGCCCCCTTCAATGAAGGTGGAGGAGTCTGTTATATAGATCTTCTCAGGTAGCTCAATCTCTGCTTTTCTGTTACATTCTGTTGGATTCTGTGTAACTGTTTTTTGGAGGTTGTTAATATTCTGTTATGAGGTTATAACTGACAGTTAGTTAGTTACAAAAAAGTCAGTTAAATAGGTTAGAGTTAGTGAGAATTAGTCATAGGTTGAAACTGGTTTATGGTGCAAACGAAACTGACTTGAGCATGGTTATGTTTGGATTGTTTTTTTTTTTTTTAATGACTGAATTGGAATTTCTGCATAGTTGGAATTGGTTTTGACAGTTGGATTTGAATGTTATATGATTTTGGTATGAATGTTCGAGTCTTTTCTGATGCGGTTTCTTTTGTATATGTGCAGGGCTGATCTTGGAATTTTGTTTGGTTTTCACTAGTGTACTGGATTAGTGGCTGGACATTGAATATGCAGGGCTGTAGCAACTGGTTTTTTTGATGAAGCAATACTCTTGAAGCAAGGTTGACCTGAACAATGAGGCACATAATCATGGAGGTTGAATATTGGTTGAAACACCATAGGATAATTTAGGTTTTTTTAATGGTAGCTTTATGTAATTTCTGTTGTAATATTCCAAGAAACAGTAGTGTATTGGTATGATTTATAAGATAAATGGAGGATTTTTGTGTGTATGGGTTTATAATGGACTGGTATTTGAATGGTGATGGTTCAGTAAGGACACCAGAATAAAATCTTTGTACCCCCTTGAATTCAATTGGTGAACACTTCGATAAGGCAAACTTCTTCTTTCCCATAAGCTCAAAATCCCATCTTTCTTTAATTTTTGTTTCCGAACCATGGGCATGCCTTAATACAATGTTTGATGATTCTCATCTTCACTTGAAATTTTGAATAAGATTCTTTCATCTGGTTAGACTCGTGAATGAACGAAAGCGCATCGCCAATTGTAACTTGTCCCTTATGCATTTTCACTTGAAATTTGTAATGGACTTGAATTTTTGGTATGGACATTGTAACTTAAACTTGAAACTTTATATAAATTGAATCTTTCTCTAAGAAGTAATCGAACCGTTGCGCTTGGACCATGATCTCTGAATAAACAATTCCTTAAATAACTTGTACCCAAGGTAATCAAGAGCCTATGGCGTGAATTGATAAGTTGGTGAGAGATGAATTGGGTGGCCATGAAAATATTAATCAATGCTTCGATTGTCTTGAAGAGATAGAAACGAATAAAGCCATGCTAGGACGCCTTGTAAATCCACATAATCTTATGGTCTAATACTTCGAATGATAATAAGGCCCTCTTGAGCAAATCCATCCCTAGGGAGTAATCCAATGCCAATACTTGTATCATACACCGAGGTAATGACCTAATCTTGACACCAAACTTAGAATTATTATGATGATATGAATAAGGGAAAACCATAAACCCGGGTCCTTGATCCTTTACCTGATTTATTGATGGGATGAACGTATGAGTATTAGAGGACCTAGTGGATGTATGCAGATGAAATGAGAAGCTTGAACCAATTAAAATAAAATTAGGTGGGCAAATTTTGGGGTGCAACAATTCACAACAAAATTGTTACACAAAATTTACATCAATAAATAAAATAAAATAAGTCAATTCAAACTGACTCTTAATCTAATGAAAAAAATTAAACTTTTGTAATATAAAAACAGAGCCATCTTAAATTTTTGAAGGTCATGTGTAAATTAATTTTTTAATCACGATGACAAAATAAATAGAGGCTCTATTTATTGCGACAACATTTTAGGTCTTATTCAATAGCCTTCGAAAATACCTTGCACACCTTCAAAGACAACTTGATAACAATCAATATTTAAATTTTAAAATTTAATGTCGAATATAATTGCTTCAAATTAGAAGACCTATAAAACATATTAAAGAATGAAAATGGTTTACATAGATGAATTTAAGGCACCTGCTTATGTTTAGATTGATGGAATAGAATAGAGCGAAATATAATAGAACATAATGGAATGAAGTGAGGCGGAGTGAAACGAAACATATATTTCATTTCATTTTTTGTGTATTTTTTATAATTTGACAGAACGAAACAAAATAAGTTAGTTCATTCTATTGCATACACCCAAAATCTGATGGAATGAAAATTAAAGGATTGGATGGAATAGAATGAAATTCATCCATCATGTTCTATGTTATGCTACATTCCGTCCTTTTTTTACCAACCCAAACAATGAAATATAACATTATGACATTCTATTTCGCTCCATTCCATCAGGTTCCATCAATTTAAACATAGTCATAGTCTTATAACACTAAAAGAATATAAATGATAAGCACAATTACATCTACCATTTTTTTTATTTTGTTTGAATTTTTATTGAGCTTTTAAATTTTACATTTTTGAAGCGGTCATTAATGAAATATTTTATTTCTACAATTATATTTTAAAAAATTTGTTTAAAAAAATTTATGTTACATTTTAATATTAAAATACTTCCGTTGTCTTTTTTATTACAACAAGGGCCTAAGCCCTACAAAGAAAAACTACAAAAAAGAAACACGGGAACTAGAGGCCCCTGGCAAGTCATTAGTTAATAAGTTAACCAACACATCCGAACAATCATCAAAGAACTAATCTTGGTCCTAGCGCCAACGCATATATTAGCCTCCCAAAAGATATGAATCTCACTACAGCATCTCTGGTGATAAGATGATTAATACTTCTCAGTAGTCCTTTTGTTGCTCTAAATTGATTACACAAACCATTGAGCCTCGCAATGATAGTTTTATTGTCTGATTAAATCTTAATTCTCGGATATCCTTTTCCAATCGCATACTTAATCCCCTCCAACACTTCCCACAACTCTGCAACATTATTTTACAAAGGCCAATATATTTAGAGAACCACCTAACCCACCACCCCTTGTTATCACGAATAATACCTCCACACGTAGCAGATAAATTATGCTTAACAGCTCCATCCACATTGACACAAATCCAACCAATTGTTGATGGATTCCACCTGGTATTAACTATGTAATGTTGTTGCTCTATAAAAACCTGATGCAACGCCGCACTAGCACAATATTCCTTTGCTTTATCAATCACCTGCTGATATATGGGTTAAAACAAGCATCAAAATAATGGAATCAAAAGTTTGACTCTATCATACTTTCAAATGGATTTATTCCAAATTTTTGTGACACGTATTTGTACACAAAGGTGTGTGAAAACATTGTAATATTTCTTTATCTCTATGTTGATGACATATTGATCACTAGCAACAAGATGAATGGAATTTCAGAAACAAAGAGGTTTATAACTTTCACATTCAAGATAAAAGCTCTTGGACTAGGTGACGCTATTTTGGGGATCAAGATTCAAAGTAAGGCAAAATAGTGAGGACTATGAACTTAGTCAAACACATTATGTTGGAAAATACTTGATAAGTTCAAACTCTTACCTTTTAAAGAAGTGAACACTCCATTTGATCCTAGTGTCAAACTTCAAAAGAATGATGTAAGAATTATGGCTCAATTGAAATATGCAAGTGTAGTTGATTGTCTAATGTATTTGATGCAATGCACTAGACTCGACATAGCATTTACAGTTAGTAAAATGAGTAAATTTACTAGTAATCCAAATTGCGAGCATTTAAAGGTCATCACAAGGATTTTCGGTTATCTTTTGAAACCCAAAAGTCTTGGCCTTCATTATGGTAGGTTTCCTGCCATACTAGAGAGGTATACCGATGCGAGTTGAATATCAAATGTTGGAGATCAGGAAGATCATAAATCTATAATTGGATGGATATTTAAATTACTTGGAGGTGCAGTTTCTTGGAAGAGAAAGAAACAAACATGTATTACTCTTTCAACCATGGAATCAAAGTTAATGATTCTTGCTTCCACTGATCAAGAAGATGAATGGTTAAGGGACCTTCTGTTGGAAGTTCCATTGGCTAAAGACTGTTGGAACAAGATTGAGAATCTATGTTCAGAATCTGGTTTTGATGATAACAAGCATATATTTTGTGAGTGACAATTTTATTACTAATGATTTCATTAAGAATGCAGGTACTACGAGCCTTATATGACAGATCAGAAGTTCTGCGAAATAGCAAGATCTCACTCAAACAATTCATCAGATGTTCTGATTAAGAATATATCAAACAAGTCAATATCAGCAAATCAGAAGTAAAGAAGCAAATAAAGAACAAGACCAGTCAGAAGACTATGCAACAACATATTTGCATGAACAACAAATCAGAAGTCACATGAACAGCAGATCAGAAGGTTTTGATCAAATAACGTAAGTCACATACAAGAAGCTATTAACGGCAAAGGCACACGTGGACAAAGAAAAGAAAATGCAATATCAGCCTAATCAAAAGAAAAGTCGTTACAAACATCATCATTAGCAAAACGGCTGCAACAAGTTAATGGAACAACTCCCGAGGATGATTGAAGAAGCAGCCCACATGTAGCTTGTTGAAGAAAAAAAAAGCAACACGCAAGCATTTAATGTGCTCTCCAAAGATCTGGATAACAGATACAATAAAAAATGGTATAAATAGAAGAAAGACTTATCATGGAATGTGTGGCTTAGGGAGATGAGAGGCTCAAAATTGGAATATCACTAAAAAGGTCAAAAGATGAAAAGAAGCAATCCTTAATAAGAAATGATGTTCTTAATCTATTTAAAGAATAAAGTTGAAGATCAAAGCAAGAAGCAATCCTTAATAAGAACTGATGTTCTTAATCTGCTTGAAGAAAAGAATAGAAGATCAAAGCAAGAAGAAATCCTTAATAAGAACTGATGTTCTTAATCTGCTTGAAGAAAATAATAGTAGATCAAAGTAAGAAGCAATCCTTAATAAGAACTGATGTTCTTAATCTGCTTGAAGAAAATAATAGAATACCAAAGCAAGAAGCAATCCTTAATAAGAACTGATGTTCTTAATCTCCTTGAAGAAAAGAATAGAAGATCAAAGCAAGAAGCAACTCAAAATAAGATCAGTTGTTCTCTATCTTCTTGAAAAGAAGAATAAGAGATCAATACAAAAGGCAATTCAGAATATATATTATGTTCCCAACATGCTCTTGAAGAAGAATTAAAGATGAAGATCAACTAGAAGAAGGTCTCAACAACTGAAGCCAGTGCTCTTACGCTGCCTACTCACACCAAGCTAGGATCTCATTAGAAGATGCAGACAAGAAGAGTCCAAAGAATAATTACTTAAAACAATTACTTGTCATACAGTTGTAGCAACCTGCCTAAAAATTTCAGCTTTCGAGTCGCCACCTATTCTGAAGGGCGAATAGGAAACCTTACGCAGATAAGAGATTGAGGGTAAGTTATTATAATCAGGCTGAGGGAAGGTGTTAGGCACCCTCAGCCCTTTCCTAAAGGCTAATGTTCAAAGATTAGGGTCACATGGCAGGATTTGTAAAGAAATGTGGCAAATAGAATTTTAATGACATGATTGAGATTTTGAAGAGGGGGACTCGCCTTGTTGCCAAGTGCCTACGTACCTCCTTAGGGAGGATCAGAGTCTGCGTAGTTCGGGGAAGGTTGTACGCCATTAGGATTGAATTTGATTAGAGATGTGTTTTTTATAGGCTTTTTGAATGACCTATCGTAGTTTGATTGTATTGTAGTTTGAATGGATTTTAGAATTATTTTAGGGTTTGGGCGTACAACCCTGATTTGGCACAATTAACCGCAATGATCAATAGGTCTGATCACCATAGTTAAAAGATTAAGGATTTGCATTGTTACCAATTCAAATCGATTAATTCGATTATCACTAATAACAACTTATCGTATTTTATTATTTTATGAATTTTATTTTATACTGTTACCTCTCATGACCGGTTAATACGGTCACAAATAATAACAGATTAATTATAGAACGAGGCAGGATTAATCACCACAATCAATAAGATGATTGCAGCCATTTAATCGAATATAGTTTGATTTTATTTTAATTTAACAGTATTTTAATTAAAATCATTGTTAACCACAACGATCAATCGATTTAATCGGCGCGAATAACAAATTAAAAATTTTAATATAACTATCATGTATTTATTTTTATTAAAAAATAATTATAACATAATTAACATATATTAAAATAAGTATTTTAATTTAAAAAAAACAAATAATTAAAATAAATTAGGTTTAATAAGTTTTTATTAGGGATTTGATTAAGTGTGGTATTTTAGGAGGCTCATGTTATAGGGACTCAACCAGGGGCGTTAGATCTGAAGTTAATGGGATTGTATGGTCAGATTAAGAGGGTGTACGGTGAGAGCTATGATAAGGAGCGCACAAGATCATGTAGGGAACTTTAGAAAAAATAATATGTTGGAGGAGGGATTCGAACCCACGCCCCCTCCTCACAGGCGCATCACACAACCAACCAACCAAGCAAGCAACTTTGTTTATTATGCGCCCTCGGTGAAACAAATAAAACAAGTGACCCCCAAACGAAATTTTACGCGCGCGATTTGAAATTGCCCAACCAGAATGGGACACGCACTCGTCTTCCCCAAGAAGACACAAGAACCTGCACCTTTTTACTACCAATTTGCTACGAATTTTCCGTAGCAACTGCAAACTACAAAAATAGCGAATAGCTCCCTCCCCCATATAAATGTGGCGCACCTGTTCCAAAAGTTTAGTATAGACGGTACGAACCCAATCATGCAATCAATTTAGCCTAATTTTAACTCTAGTTAAAAGCCCTAAATTAAACCCTAAAACCTTCAACCGGTCATCAATGGCAGAACGCGATTAACACACGCAAACTTCATAAAACCAATCCAGAAACAACCAGGGCATTAAGAACAAACAGAATACACAATCAAAACACCATGGGAATGCCTATATCACACTAATCGAACCAAAGTTCAGAGCAACTTACCTGGGCTCGTTTGGAGAAATTCTGGGGGTGTTGAGGTCGTGTGAGTGTCCGAACAGCTTCAGAGTGATCCCACGAACACGTTGCAATACTTAGACTCCTTTGAAAACTCCTTAATCTCTCAAACCGATTCTGAATTTTTTGTGACTTTTCTTTGTTCTTGCAAGTGTGTTTGTGCACGAATCTCCCACCCCTAATCCACTGTCTTGACTTGTATATTTATAGGAGACTTAAATTAGGTCAAAAACGAAGCCCATAGTCCTTGAATCCAAGCTTGCAAGATTTGGACATTTGATTTTATTTCTTGAATAGAATCTTTCTTTTTTTTAGCCAAACTTGTATCAATCTCTTCCCAATTGGTTTGCCACGAAAATTGAGGTATATTTTGCCATTAATATTGATTGAAAAACAATCAAAACATATTTTCTACCAAATATTTGATTTTTCATTTAATTAAATCATTAAAAATTAATTTTAAATGAAATAAAATTATGTAAAATCAAATAAAATGATATAATTCATGGCATATGTTTTGGATAGCTTGTGGACCAAGTTTGGGTCATAAAATGTAGGCCCATTTGTAAGAATTTCAATTTTTTTGCCTTCTTATTTCACATTTGGTCCCTCAAAATCTCCTAACTTTGATCAAGCATATCTCCTTCAATTTTTAAGCTATGAGGGGGTTCTAATACTTTTTAGAAACCTCAAGAGGTCCTCTACAAGCCACTTTGGAACATATTTCTCATTTGAAGCTTTATCTTGATCATATTCTCTTTGGGAAAAGACTGTTTCCGAAGGATGCCTGAAAATGACCTATAATCTTTTGCCTTGTATATTCTAAATGAAGCATTTCTAGCCTTGGCTTGTGAGACACAAAGTTGTAGAGAATCCAATTTTCTTCAAGATAGGCTTTGAGTGGGGAATTTTTTATGTTCCATGTGAAAGTTATGCCCAGTCAAAGTTGGGTTGACTTTCTCCTAAGAAACCCTAATTTGAACCTTTTTGTATTTGTTCATCTCTGAGTTTCTATTAATGGAATCATGATCAATTCTTGATCAAATGATGATTATGCATCCTACACTTGATGTTTGCCTAATGATCATGGTTTGAATCATGCTTTGATATTAGTTGACCTTCCAGTTTGAATCAGTTGACTGTGAATTATCTGGATCCATTTGAGTGAGCCATGTCTTGAGATTTGAACTTGGCCCTTGTTATGAGAGAGGTGTGGGAGGTAAATTTTGGGGTATGACAACAGTTTGTACTTAGAATATCTGGTTATTAGGAAGCACTATATTAAAGCCAATCTAAAATTGGTGATGATGCCTTGAGCGACCAATTTAAGGTCAGAAGCTTGAGAAGACAGTGGTTGCGGTCATTGTGAAAATCTCTTGGAGACCAATTGAAGGTCAGGAGTCCAAGAGTCAATGGATGTTATATCTCATGGAGATCACTGAAGAGTCCATTGCTGTTAGTCACGAGCAGTTGGCTTGTGCAGGGTTAGTCACAGCAGTTGGCGGTGCAGGATTGTTATTCACGACAGAGGTTTGTGCAGTTGTAATCAAGATTAGTTATAATGGATTAAGACCTCTAGACAGAGGCAAATCACCTGAAGAAGGTGGACTGGAGGTAGCTAGGGATAGCAAGCAGACCTAAACCCTCGGGGCCCATCCGCACCCGAACCCGAGTCAACGGGGGAAAACCCGAGTTGACCGAGTTTGAGTTCGGGTGCCACCCGATATTTCGGGTGCGTGTTTGGGTAGTGTGAAACCTACTCCCGAAACCCGAAATCAAACCCGCTTTTATATATATATATATATATATATATATATATAAATAATATATATAAATATATATATATATATATATATATATATATATATATATATATTTATATGTATATATATATATAAATATAAATAATTATTTATATATATATAAATATAAATAATTATATTTATATATATAAATATAAATAATATATATATATATATATATATATATATATATATAATATAAAATATATTGTGGAAAGTTGTAGGAAAAATATATTTTTGTGTATTTTGTTACGGGGTTCGGGTTTGGGTGAAAAAACCCGAAACTCAACGGGTGTGGGCGTGAGTGTTATTTTGTCACCCGAACAGTATTTAGGTTTGGGTTCGGGTGCCGATTTCGGGTGCGGGTTTGGGTTGTGTGAAACCCGCACCCGACCCGACCCGTTGTCATCCCTAGAGGTAGCCTTATTTAGAAGGTGAACCAGGATAAAATTAAACGTGTTCTTTACTTTCTGTATCATTCATTTAACTCCGTTCAAATCATGTTAACATATTCAGAACTGTACTGAGCAAGTCAGAAGTTCTGATAACACATAAGAAGTTTAAATGAACATATCATTGGTTATGCAACTCAATTCCAAGCATGCTTTTGCAACACAAAAAGCATATCCAATAGATGAAATTACCAAAGAAAGAAAGGACGTTAAAAAGAAAGGGAAATCAAAAAGAATGAAAGAACACAATTCAATCCCCTCTTTCTTGTGTTTTTCTCCACTTTCAAAGACAACGTCTCAAAGGTGTTGATACATTGCGATAGTCAAGCCACTTTGGGTTGGGCATTAATCCAAGTGTATAATGGAATGAAAGTCTAGGCACATAGGTCTTAGGCATTATTTTGTTAAAAAATTGATTAAGAATGAAATCATTTCACTCACACATACATACGATTGAGCTATATTTTAGTTGATCCTTCTGTTATGCTATTGGCTATAAAAGACTACCTCAAGAGGTATGTGATTGAAGCTCCTTGAGTAAGATTTATAATAACGATGACAACCCAATATAACATTAATAAAACATTAACCTCAAGATTCAATGGGTAACAATAAGTTGTTGATTTGAATTTTTGTGCAACATTATATAATAATGTTGACTATTGTATTTGAAGGGTTAAGTTTTTAAACTCTTAATGAAGTTCAATGTTGAGAATGTGTATCTGAAGTAAAGTGGAGAATTGGAGTTTCTCCCATGATAAATTCACAAAACTGAAAAAATACATGGGCATAAATAGTGCTAGGAGATAGATGTAAACGAAGAAATATTAAAGAGTGTGTGCAAGGTAACACCAATCTAATCACAAGGAATAACAGGTTCAAAGCATTGTTACCTAAGATTCTTATTAGACTTTCTTTTGTCCTTATTAAGATTAAGTTTAAAATCGAAAGATACTTAACTATTTTAACATTCTTTGTTTCCTTTTTTGGAATGGGTATTATTATTATTAGAACGATTGGGGGTTTTTGTAATTAATAACAATAATAATTACCATGAATGTGTTCCAAAATGACAAGAAAATATGTAAGTGAGAAAATGAACAATCAATGCATGGAAAATAGTCTCACATAGAAAGCATCACTCACTTTAAAAGTTTTTAGAAAGAGTTACATCCATTAACTCAATAAAAGAGATAAAGAGGATAAAGCTCCACATGGAAAAATGTGGTGGTCAAATGTCTTATGCCATTTGTCTCCCCCACACCCCCGTCACAAATTTCGTCATTGACGTCACCGGCTCCAACTCTAGGACCAAGTCCAAAGGCAAGGTGTAGAGGCGCTAGTAGCGACACTTGAGCATTTAGGCACGACGCATCAGAACAACCAAGCTACTTGCAATGTTATACGCCGGCACCAGAGGCGTTTCGACGGTCGACCTTGGCTGGCTCGTGGCGACAAGTTGTCACATATGGTGGCAATCGTTGCTCTTGTTTTTAATAATCGTTGCTTAAGTTTGTTTTTTGAATTCGAAAATAGACAATGCTATATAAAGTGTTATAGTAAGCAATTGAAAATAGACAACAATTATGAAGTGTTGCAAGTTGGCGAAAAAGTTACAATACTTAGTAAAAAGTGTTGTTGAAAGGTGTGTTTCATCAATGTTGGAATCTTGTGAAACAACACTACTTGACCCATAAATAGATAATTTCAAATTCAGAAGAAAAAAACACATAACAAAAGTACATCCTTTTCACTAAAAATTCAAGATTTGTTTTTGTGCAAACTCGAAGTAAGCTAAATTATTTTGGGTATTCCTAGGCGTTGACTCTAAGACATTTAAGTGTGTGCTTGAAATACTATTAGAAAAGTGATTTCGTTCATGATTTAAGCTTTGATCCATTCAACTTATAAACATTATCAAATAAGTAGCTGCCATAAGAGGGATGGATATTCAAAGATTATTCGTTATATGATCTAACAACTCTACTATAATGATTTACTTTGATCATGTGTCCCTCTAAGGCAGATTCATATTAGGTTCTATAATTAAATATTACTATGGATTACAACTAAAAGGATGACGTCATCGGTCTGACATCATTGTGATCATGTTTGTGTTTTGTGATTATTCAATTCTATGGTCTGTAAACTCTTTAAATATTATGACTTTAAAAAATTTATATTAGGATTAATCTCAATCAATTGGACTTTGTGACTAGGTTGTGGCTCTATATGTTATGAAAGTTAAACCATTATGAAATTTTGATGGTAACAAAAAGAATAAGACAAAGTTAAGCATAAGTATCACTAAACAAGAAGATATAAAAAAAAAGTTGATTAAATTTCAATGTTGAAAAAAATAAATAAAAACATATCAAATTTAAATATCAATATAGAAAATAAAAAATGAATCTTCTATAAAAAAATAAAAAATTCACAATGAATCCTTTTAGTAGAATTCAAAAAGATTTCTCTATTATATTTTACTACTTTTTCCAAGTAACAATTTAACTATTTTAAAACGTAAACATGCAGAAACGTTATTTGTCACCTATGTAATAAAGAAATAAAATTTCTTTATTTACCCTCCTAGGGTGAGAACCTCTGCTGAAAATTTCATAATACCCCTGACTTCGGAGATGCATATTTGAAGTCAACTTTTCTTCTATTTTCGCAGAATTGGGAGATATATCTCCAAAACACATTTTTTTGGATGTCTTCGGAGATGCATCTCCGAAAACATCCATTTCCACATTTTCATTATTTTGGAGATGCATCTCAGAAATATGCTCTGAGTTTTTTTTTCTTTTCAAAATAATGGTTAATATAATATTTTACGTTAATCAACAAAATATAATAGAATCGACAAAATAAAACACGTAAATTAGAATAAAATAATAATATTATAAATACAAAAAATAGTTGTATGGGATCGTGCTCAGTGTCAAAATAATAATACAACCTGAAAACAAAAAAGTCAGTAATAAAATATAAATAGGCAACTGCTAGTGAGTATGCCTAACCCTAACTATCTGGGACCTCCTCTGCCGTCTATACGCCGCCGCACCAGCCGCGTCACTGACCATCCTCTCCATAATAGCAACTGCCTCTGGACCGCCCTGCTCAATGATACCTCTGTCCAATGCATCTTGTCCAAGCATCTGTATCCGTTGGTATACTGGCAGGAGATCAATGGCATGGTCATCCTCGGCATGCTGGTTCTCCAAGATCTTCTCATGTGCTGGCCTAAGAGGATCTCCGGGAGCATCGGGTGTTATCAAAGGATGTGACACACGATAAAACCATGTGACGTACCCTTCACACAGTGCCACTCTTGGGTGGCCACCATACGCCGATACTCCTCGGGAACCAAATGATGCGCCCAATCCTCAAATATAGCAGTGAGGCCCACTCGGGTAATGGTGTCGGGAGCAGCCTCAAGCGGAGACGTCGGTATTATCTGTACACGTCCAAACTGCCTAATGCACCGCTCCGGCAGATACCTGACCATGGTGTTGGTCCCACACGCCAACCATATAGAGTATAAAGCGGTGCGGTCGAATGGGACAACAAGACAGTAATTAGTGAAGGGTGTCCAATGGATGTCATCATGCACAGTGTGGTCCAGGTACACGCGATATGGGCCCACCGTGTTATTCCCTCTCTGGAGGACGAATCGTGCGGCCCTGGGCATGCCCTCATTGTACGCAGGATCAATAGCGAAACCATGGATGTGGTGGAAGTATAAGATGATCCATCCCTGAAACATAAATACGATACGATAACATAATATGTGAAATAATATTGAAAAAAATATTAAATGTGAAATAATAATAATAATACGATAATATTGAATATTAAATGTGAAATAATATTGAAATAATACGATACAATAATATAATATATTAAAAAAATATGAACCATAATTAAATGTGAAATAATCAAACAAAAACGTACCGTGAGGAATGTGCATGATCCAGTCAACTATCTGGTCCTCTAGTTGGAGGCTTCATTCAGCTTCTAGTATAGGTATACCAAAATAGCTGCCCCCCAATTCCACTGGTCTACTATAGTCAGATCGATAAAGTACCGGAGATACGTCATGTCGATGTAGGTTGTACTTTTGTCCACAAAGAGTGCAGTGCCTACCAATAACATGAACCAGCACTGCAGAGCGCAAGCACGGTGATACTCAGTAAAAAGCTCGTCACTCTCCTGCTCCAACTCTGGTGCCGCCACCAAGTGGTTCTCATACAGCTGTATCAAGCTGGAGAACTTGATACGCGCCCCACCCGTTTCTCTACACTCGTAATCCTCCATGTTTGGGTCCATGCCCAGATAGCCCACCATCCACTCAATGGCCTCAACCATTAGTATCAGGGAATGGTCGAGCAGCCTCCCTCTGATCAGCAGGTGGAGCAGACAGGCCACGTCGTGTAAGGTGATCGTGAACTCCCCAACAAGAAGGTGGAAATAAGATGTCTCCTTGTGCCAAGCGCCCTGCATGTCGTGGCTGATGGTACTATAGTCGGTTATGCATAACCCGCCAAGCCCGCTCCCAGCTACCACGTCATTAAACCACTGAGCCTGTGGTTTAAACAGAGAAAATATCTTCTGTGCATGGTTCACGGATTTTATGGTCGGTCGTTCCTGTCACAACAAAAACAAAAAAGAAACTTAGTTAGACCGTTAAGAGAAAGTGGAATAAAAACCTAAATAAGAAACGGTTAAATTATAAAGTGTAATTAAAAAAACTACCTCTCCCTCCCAAACACGTCGAGCGACGTGGTCGTGATAGTAAATCAGTACGGAAGTGTGTGTAGGTCCTCTCGGGTACCCCTCCTCCGTATCATCCTCCCCGCTCGAAGGGTTAGCATATGGTATATCATCCTCATGATGTCTCACATCCTCCTCGATCTCCTCCTCCTCACGTACCACCTCAGGAGAGAAAGAGGCCCGAGTCAGCCGACCCCTAGATCCAGATGAGGAACCAGCAGGCGCCTCATCCGTTTGGATGGGTACTCGACCCCGTCCCCGTGTCGATGCTAACTGTGAGGTCCGCTCGCGTTGAGCCGATGCGGTCCGGGTCTCCCTACCCTGTCTAAGTCGTGCGGGGTTTCCTGACATTTTCTTGAAAAAATTGAAACCGGTAAGAAGGTGAAACAATCTAGAAAATAAAAAAAATGAGTTCATTTCGGAAGTGCATTTCCGAAACTAGTCAGAGAGGTGTTTTCGGAAGTGCACTTCCGAAACAACCTGCGAACACCATCTTTAGCAGAAACCCATTTCTTCCCCTAAATGCTTCAAAATTCATTTTTTCCTATCTAAACACCCTCAATGACGTATAATAACTTAACCCTATAACATTTTGCTAATTTCAAACAGCCATAATATGAATTTCAATCCTACAGTTTAAGGTTGTGAGAACTTACAAATTGTAAGCTTTGAATGTAGCTTTTGAAATAGTCTTTGAAGGTTGTAAAGCAAATTTAGAGAATCAACTTTGTGTAGTAGTGGCAAGAAATGGGGGGATTTTTGAAAGTTTTGAGTTTTAGGATAAAATGAAAAAGGGGGGAGGTTGTTTTGTTTAAACTGCAAAACACATGTGCTTTTGGATATGTATCTCTGAAATCACCCTTTCGGAAATGCATCTCCGAAAACACATTTTTTTTTAAATAAAAAAATGATTTCGGAGATGCATCTCCGAAATCACCCTTTGACTTCGAAGATGCACTTCCGAAATATATGGGCGTTTTTGGAATTTCGCAGTGGTTCCTAAAAAGGTAGTGGAGTGGATAAAAAAATTGTCTAAAGAAAAATCTTCAACCATTGTAGTAGTATTGACTAAAGAATAGTCAATATATCTAGCAACCATTGTTAGCCTCCATTATATTAAAAGTAAATATTTTAACAGCTACCTTCACACCAAAATATGACACCAAATACTACACCGCATACATTGATTACCGTATTTATATGGTGAACAATATTTTTCCATTAAAATAGTATCATTTCTAAAAATAATTTATTTTTAAAATTTATTTTAAAATAACACAAATATAAGAATGTGTACATCCTTAGCTATTTATTTTACTTATAATTCATTAATCACTTTCACTACTTAATTAACCAATTAAATACATACTATTAAGTATTAATCATGTTCCGACACTAAATTATAAATGTATTAACCAACTTTTACACTTTATTAACCAATTTTATTTTATTATTTAATATTTTTTTAATTTTTGAGAACTCATTAACCAAATTATGAATTGTATAAACCAACTTTATATATAATATTAACCAAAGTTAATTTACTATGAAAGATTTAATATTTAATGTCAGAACATTCGATAATCAAACTCTAAACTATATTAACCAAAATTATTTTAGTATAAAATTATAAAAAATTAAAAATAAATTATTATTATGGTATAAGTGTAACATTTTGGTGTCAAAATAACATTACTCATTTTGATCGCGACTTTACGTGTCTATAAATCTAATAACTGCAAGTGCATCGTGTAGTTTTAAAAGATATTGATTCCAAAGGGACTATGAATCGATCTACCGTTATCTAAGGTTACTATGTAAAGCTAAGACTACTAATATCTTGATTGTTTCTAAAGGGAAATGTGATTGTGAAGTCTAAGTAATTTAATAATAAATGGATATCAGTATGTATTTCGTTTAACTTAGGCGATCCAAAGGTCCATTGGCTATGGTTCTTATTTGATTAAAAATCTTTATTAATTCTGTTGTTTAAAAGTCATCCTCTCAAACTCTCGCTCTGTTGATTTAGACTCCTATCCTAACTCGTAATGTACGCTCTCGCCATCCCATTAGATTTAGAAAAGCTTTTTGAAAATAACATAGTTAATAAAATGCTCGCTTTATGAAGTCGTTACCTACTTAAATCTCCTATTCTCGAACTCTCGCTCTATTGACTCGGCTCATGCTAGTATTTCCTAACATACGCTTTCGCCATCCCGTGTCGGGTTTAAAACACTTTTTGAAAGTAAATAATTTCTAATTAGTTTTAATACACTTTCGTCATCCTTAAAACTAATGCCTTATGTCTACTATCCAGTTAAAGATCTCAAACTCTCGCTCTATTGATTTTAACCTTTGACGGCCTTAAAACCTCAAACTCTCGCTCTATTGATTTTAAGACTCTATTAATTGAATTAGACATAAAACCAAAAACAAGTGATAGTTAATAAAAACATAATTAAGCCAACTTATTTCGGATCCCACGGTTAACTTACTTTACATACCGATATCTTAATTAATTAGCCAGACATATTGATACGGTTAAACATGCATAAATTTGTTCGGTTTATAATAAAAGGCATATTATAAGGCATACAATATATCATGCAATTAAATAATATAAAGGCAGCAAATAATAAACCTGAATGAAATAAATCTGAATCTTGAAGTACTCGAACCTCCATCGCAGGTTGGCTGGATCGTTCTTCAAATATTATTGGGCATAAAATTAAAGGCAAGGAAAATAAAAACTAAATCTAACATAAGGTTAGATCTATGAAAGGTTCACAACAATCTCCGGTGTAGAAATTGTTGTGAGAAAAAGAAGCGGTGAAATAAAATGCAGGAAAGAAATTAATGCTTGGAAAATAAATTTGGCAGCACTTCGTTAGCAAAAATCCTGACCCTGAAGACTGAAGTATCAGCCTCTTTTTATAGCTGAGGGTCTGCAGATTCGTTCCTTGAAAATAGCCACCTTTTGACTTGCAATTCGGAGACGCGCGTCTCCACATTTTTAGGAGACTTTGGCAACAGACTTGAGACGTGCGTCTCAAGTGGAGAACTTTTAGGGATGGTTGGAGACGGACGTCTCCTCTTCATGACGTGGCATGGACGTGGAAAGTAGAGTGGGAGACGGACGTCTCCACTCTTTACTTTGTCTTCTTCAATGTGGGCCACGCGCTGAAGTGGTCATGTCCAGCTCCTTCGTGGGCTGGACTTGTATCTTTGCACAATTGGGTCTTCTTTGCACCCCTTTATTTGTTTGGCACCACTCTTTTATAAATATGGATGCTTTTTGCTCTATTTCTTCTCCTTTTCACGAATAACCTCAATACGAACGCAATACCTGAAACATCGTAAATACCCGCATAATATCATAATAAAACAATATAATTAAATGAAAATGCTAATAATATCTATGGATTTTAAGCCAAATATATGATATAAATTTGTGTTATCACATTTTAACTACAATGTATTTATAAAGAGACTCTCCTCTCTATTAGCAAATGTATAGGCCTCACTTTGTTATAAACCCAATTTATTAATACCCAAATATTTGTGTACAAACTAATCTTGAAGTGAAGAGTAAAACAGTCTAAGAAAAGAAACAATTATAATATCTAAAAGAATTACATTACAAAAACAACAACAATATATATCTATCTATCATCAAGAAGTTATATTATTTGATTGTTCATCTTTGGTCAGGGACAACAACCATTCACCCACCCCCGAAAACCCAATTGCTAACAGCACAATTACTCAAAGGCTATTTACGTCTTTCCGTACAAACTTTATTTTCCTACTCTAAAAAAAAAAGACCTTATTAAGACGATCGAAAATGGAAAACGAGCAAACTAAGGAAATAACACAAACCCAAAAATCACCAAATTTTGCGGTTTCAAACTACACATTAATTTTCATCCCCAAAAATAAAATAATCTAATATTTCTCAGGTGGTGCTCTTCTTCCACCAAAGCACCCCTGAGATATTCAATAATCAAAGGGATTCATTCATTCAATCATTCAATTCCGTTTTTCATATACATTTTTGTTTTGCAATTTCTTGTTGCATTTTTCATAATCAATGGCTTCTGATGGATTCACCGATAAGAATGTAGTGTTCAGAAAACTCAAATTGAAGTCTGAGAATAAGGTTCTGCATTTAGAATTGAATTTTGATTTCTGGCTGATCTTTGATTTTTGATCGCTATTGTGATTGTCAATTTGCATTGTGTGATTTATGAGATCTGGTTTTAGATCTGTGGATTTTGATTTGTGTGCGTGCGATTTTTGGTTTCAGATGTGTTTCGACTGCAATACGAAGAATCCGACATGGGCGTCTGTTACGTATGGGATCTTTCTCTGCATTGATTGTTCTGCTGTTCATAGAAGTCTCGGTGTTCATATCAGTTTCGTGAGGTAGATTATTGATTTGTTTTGTTAAATGCTGGTGAATTTGGTTGTTTATGTTGTGATTCTGTGCGAAAAGTGAATGTATGAGTTTGTGATTTAGTTTGTTATGGGTGAAATGATTTTGTGGTCTGGATGCAATGTAGAATAAATTGCTGGTGGATGTTTTTGTTGTATATTGTGTAAGTTTTGCATTGTTGATGTAGACATGAGTTTGAATTTTTTGTGGCAGGTTTTGAATTTAATTTGAAATCCGAATAACATACGTTTTAGATATGGGATTTGGGATTTGAATTTGATTTGGAAATTGGAAATATCATTGTTATTGTATGTGTTCCGGGGTGGGGGGAAGGTGGTGGTTTTGGTATTCAATTTCATATTCATACAATTTGGATACTGATCTATGAGTAATTTTCAATTTGACTTTGCTTTGTAGATAACTTTTCAAATCGATTAATGATCTTTGCACATACTTTGTCCTCACTTTCTCTGATGTTGGCTCATCAAGATTATTTAGAAAACGTTACTTTGGGACCAAACTGTCGTCCATTGTTTGCATGTCATTTTGTGATAACAAAGCGTGAGAAAGTATCATTCTTGTTTCTGTTAGTGTTTTGTGTTTTTTCTGTGTTACATGATTAGATTGATATTATATGTGAATCAAGATTGGAAAGATGATTGTTGATATAAAGTCATCTTGTTATGCTTCTTGAGTTTCCATGTGTGTGGTATGAGGCAATTGAATAGATAATTGAAAATAAATAATCAATTAGTTTAACTTCTATAAAGAGTGAATGTAGTTTTTAAGAGAAACTTTTCACTCTGTCTACATCTTTGTTTTACACAACTTTCTATAATAATTGCATAACAATCAATAGAGATGAAGTGGTAGACTAGAAGGAAGAAGGAAGAAAAGCTTGATACCTATATGCCATTTTCTATGCAGATCTACAAACTTAGACTCATGGACTCCTGAGCAACTAAAAATAATGAGCTTTGGAGGAAACAGTCGTGCAACGACTTTCTTTAAGCAACATGGTTGGACCGATGGTGGTAAAATAGAAGCAAAGTATACATCAAGAGCTGCAGAGTTATACAGGCAAATTCTCGCAAAGGAAGTAGCTAAAAGTATGGTTGAGGAGGGAGGCTTGACTCCATCACCTATTGTTTCTCAGTCTTCTAACGGACTTCCTGAGATCAAGATCGATGAGGTACTGAAAGAAAGCACTATGGAGAAGGCAGAAAAGCCCGAGAGCACATCTTCACCTAGAGCTTCACATACAGTAATGTCTAATAATTTGAAGAAGCCTATTGGTGGGAAAAAGCCTGTGAAGGGTGGGGGACTTGGTGCTCGTAAGCTCAATAGAATGGTAAGCAAATAATTAAGTTCAGTAGAAAGGTGTGGAAATTGTTATCTTTGTTTGTATGCTGTTTACTGGAACTGTCTGTTGGGTTAAAGTTGTCTGTTTCTCTATTTTAATTTAATGATATAGGAGTTGCTGACAAAATGATCCTTGTAAAATGCAGTCAAGTGAGAATCTCTATGAGCAGAAGCCTGAAGAACCACCTTCTCCAGTTCCATCCACAACAAACAACAGTTTGTCTACCAGGTCATCTCTGAGTTCTCGTTTTGAGTATGTAGATAATGTTCAATCACCTGATTTGGATTCTGGAAGTTCAAATGCATTCAATCATGTTTCTGCGCCAAAGTCATCAAGCTTCTTTGCAGACTTTGGAATGGATAGTGGTTTTCCCAAGAAATTTGGGTCAAGCACCTCAAAAGTCCAAGTAAGCCCTACTTGCACAATTTTAGCTATATATGTTTGTCTTGAAATTTGGATATTGAGGCTATGCCCAGTTTGAACTTTTGACAAGATACAGATCCATCATTCAAAATATGGTGAGAAGTGCTGACATCGAAGTGTTATATAATAGGAAGGAAAACTTGCAGAGACTTATTTTATTGTTTTAATATTTTTTTTTTTTCAAAACTTGTGGATTCCTAAATTTTAATGTGGCATTAACATAGCCTCCCTAAATTTATTTTGTGATGGTGCCTGCTTAATTTTTATAACTAGAAGATATGTGCATTGGTTAGATTGGCCGAGAACAACATGATTGCATGGGCGTAAGTTGGGTGCTATAACAATATCATTCATTCATCTTATGGTCTTACTTGGTTATACCTCATCTGACTACAACATATGTTGCCAATCATCGTAAAATGTGCACTTAGTATTTCTTTCAACAATCATTTAACCTGCACCTTATTTTTATTTTATCTGTTGCCATGAACTTATTTGTGTTTTTTCTTTTGACTGATATAAGATTGAGGAAACTGATGAAGCAAGAAAGAAGTTCTCAAATGCCAAATCTATTTCGTCATCTCAATATTTTGGAGACCAGAACAAGGCGAGAGATGCTGAGACTCGGGCTACTTTGTCAAAATTTTCAGTATGTGTCCTTCCTTATAGTAACTTGCTGAAACATAGAGTGAGACATTTGTGTGGATCTTGGATGATCAATCCCCTTTATCTTTATGGGTCTATATTGGATTGCTTCTTTCAAACCATATTATGCTAGGACTTCTTGCATCAATAATCAAACTCCTGAAATTATTCTAGAATGGTCTCAAAAATTAGAAGCTAATTTGTATTACTTATATAAGCGGTAATGGATTAAGTTAACACATAAAGTTTAATCCATTCTAGTGTTAGAATTTTCTTATCCATCTGAAAAATAATTCTCTTGAATTTTGAGAATCTGAGTAGGCCAGTATTTGTTGAGTGGGACTCCACTAAACCTTGTTTTTCCTCTTGTTATTTCAGGGTTCATCTTCCATCTCTAGTGCTGATCTTTTTGGTGACAATGGAGACTCCACCATTGATCTTGCTGCCAGCGATCTCATCAATCGATTATCCTTTCAGGTATTCCTTACATTATTAAAATAGAAACTCCATGGTTCTCGGTTTCAGTTCCTGCATTGATGTCTGATAGGATGCTATGCCCCTTTCTCCCCCATTCCTCTGATTGTTTTTCAGGCACAACAGGATATCTCTTCCCTTAAGAACATTGCAGGAGAGACCGGGAAAAAACTCAGCTCCTTGGCCTCCTCTTTGATGACAGATCTTCAAGATCGAATACTCTAAAATTGTTTGTTCTGTATTTAAGAGAATTCGTCGAGTTTTTTTTCACCCATACCCGCCAATTGTGTTTCTTATGTCATAGAAGGGTTTATTATACAATTCTTTGTGAAACAAAAAAAATAAAATAATAAATGTACTATAAATTTCAGTCTTGTGATATAGACCAATGTCATGTATATAGAGGAGAAAAAACTTCTTGTGTACTTTATAAAGCTAGTTTCCTTTTATTTACTAAACCTTTAGCTTTCTATGCATATTTTTGATGAAACAAGCCAATAAATGTAATGAAATTAAGTTTGTTTTGATACAGTTTTGATATATTTTATATATCATCACAGCATCAAGTGTGAATTATTTTCATCATTTCTAATGGCACAAATTCAGGGAGGTATTAACCTAAATTGTCCAATTCAGTAAGATCATCAATAATTTCTAATGGCACAATGTAATGGAGCTAGGAGGTTCTATCTTGTGTGCATTACTTGATGATGTTTCCTTCCAATTTCAGCGGTTGTGAGAATTATGAAAATGTCATCATTTGGGAACTTGAAATCTAAGGTTTTATTTTAGTGTGATAGAAGCTATTTTGACTGTTTTTTAGAGGCAAAACATTAAGTAATATATTAAAATTAAAAAGAAACAGAGGCATAAGTTATGCCAATGTAAAATCAACTCTACAAATTGACAAAAGTGAATCAGAACACCAGTTAAGAAGTTTCACAACACTAATGTTATCTACAAGCAAAGCTACACATGGAAGCTCAATGCTATAAGAAAAATCATCCTAAACACACTATTTTCATACCGAAACAATATATTCCCTCTATCCATTAATAAGAAAAAAACTTTTTTTAAAATTTATTAAATAAATAATATATATAATAGCAAACATCTTAGTAACTAGCTCTACGCTGACACTCTCCGCCACTATGCCATGATAGACCTCCAAACTCATGATTCACAAATTATTGAAACCTAGAATTGGCAAACTAGTAATTAGACATCTCGGACAAAAATCAAGCTGCATACAACTTTTGATTTGCACCAAGCTCCATGTCAGACCCGAAATCGGCCACTAAACACAAAAAAACAATGGCTTGAGATTGCTTATTTGCACTGAAAACAAATTTTCTTGCATCTATAATGTTTAGACACACTATGAAGTATGGACATCTCTAGAAGTAGATGTGTTGTGGTGTCCAACACACGTTGGAGTCCGACACTTGTATAATACTTGTACGACACGTGTTGGAAAAGTCAGACAAGTATCCTCATAAAATAATGATTTTTCTTCTTTTACTAGAGATCCTTTGAATCAGTATCTGACAACAAGTGGCATCAGAGACTAACTCATGTTATAAGACTAATCGTCTTAGGTGTGGATCTATGTGTTTGCAAGTATGGAGCTAATACAATTGTTGTTGAACTAATGATCTTGATGTTGTTGGCTGTCTTACTGTTTTGATGAAGACAACGTTGTAGCAACCTGCCCTAAAAATTAAAGATTAGAGTCGCCACATATTCTACCAAGGCGAATAGGAAACCTCGCGCAGTTAAGAGATCAGGGTAAGATACTATATTCAGGTCGAGGGAAGGTGTTAGGCACCCTCAACCCTTTCCTATGGTTTGCATTATAGGGTTAATATAAAGAAAGGTGACAGAAAGTTAATAGGGTAAAATGGCAAAAATTATCATAATTAAAGGTTTGTAATTCAAAGAAATAAAATCGGGACAAAATGAGATTTATGGGGGAGGGGACTCGCCTTGTTGCCAAGTGCCTACGTACCTCCTTATGGAGGATCAGAGTCTACGTAGTTCGGGGAAGGGTTGTACGCCATAGGATTTGAATTTGATCTGATATGGTTGAAAGTTGCTTCAAAGGCTTTTGAAATAGCCTATGATGAGTTAGGAATTTGAAAGGTTTGTTTGGAAGTGTTTTAGGATTTGGGCGTACAATCCTGATTTTTTTAGTTTGTACTATTAACCGCAATAATCGATTGATTCAATTACCATAGTTAACAGATTAGTAGTTGTATCATTACCAATTTTAATTGATTGATTCAATTATCACTAATAACGAATAATAGTATTTTTAACAATTTTTATGAATTAATTTTGCATCATTACCCCTCGTAATCGATTGATTTGATTAAAAAGAATAACGAATTGAGGTATGGAAAATAAATAAGTTAATCATCGCAACTAATAAAATAGTTGAAACCATTTAACCAAATCGAAATTAATTACATTTTAATTAAATATCATTTTAATTAAAATTATTATTGACCATAGCGATTAATCGATTTAATCAAAACGAACAACAAATTGTGATTTTTAAATATTAATATCATATACTAATTTATATAAAAAATAATTATCATTATATTAATAAATATTTTAAAAAAGAAAATTAATTAAAACAAATGAATTAATTAAAATTATTATTGTTATGAAGGTTAAGATTCAATGTGGCTGACTGTAAGGTACATGGTATAGGGACTAATCTTGGGGCATAGGATCTATGGAGGATGCTATCACAAGGCTGGCTATTGAAGGTGCATGGTAGAATAGAGGGTCATAGGCGCATGGGATCAAAGGAGGAAATTTGTGAAAAAAATATAAAGGGCCAGGGATCGAACCCTGGACCCTTGGGTGACCAACAGCCACGCACACCAACTCAACCACAATGGCAACGCGTTAACCAAACGCAATGAACAAATTATATAAAAAAAAACAAACAAACGATTAAACAACGCGTGCGAAATTTAAAACTGGCGAACCAGATGATGACAACTCATCATCGTCCCCATCAGAACTACAAAAAAACCTGTGGGATTCGCTACGAAATTGCTATGAATTGTTTTGTAGCCAGTATACCTGCCAAATAACGAATATCACATGCCTGTATATAAATCATTCGCACCTGTCCTATTCTCCTTGTTTCAATCATGCGAACATGGTCATGTTATTGATTTAACCTAATTTCACCTCTACAGAAAATCCCCAAATTAAACCCTAGGAACTCGACTCGACCTCTTATGGCATATCACGTTTAAGGCACACAAACTTCAAACAAATAATCCAGAAACAACCATGGCACCAAGATAAACCAGAATATATGATCAAAACACTATGAGAATGCCTCTAACATGCTAATCGAATCAAAGTTTAGGGTGACTTATGTAACATCCCGATATCCGCTGCACGCATCAACCGTGTCGGCCAACCGAGCATGTTACTAGCTTAATCAATAATCCCCCCTAGGTCCGCTTATCGGCTACCCAGGAAATATTGTTTTTGCCTCCCGCAGGAATCGAACTATGTACCTAGGGGTTAAGTACATATTCATAGCAATTCCTGCTACCACTTGACCGAAATCCAGGGTGTTACAACTTACTTTGGTCAATTGGAGATAATTCTGGGAGTGTTGATGCTGTGCTAGTATCCAACCACCTTCAGAATGCCACGAGCAAGCTATTGCAACCTTTGAATCTTGTTAAAACCTTCAAATTCTCACAAACCGATCTTGAGTTTCTTGGTGAATTTCTTGTTCTTATGCGTGTGCCTCTTGTAACACCCCGAATTTAATTAAATTGGTTAATTAAATTATTGAAAGATTTAAATATTTGATTTAGTCGAATTTGGATTGTCGGTGTTATTTAAGGGCGTATTTGGAATTATATAAATTGAAGACGGATATTCGGAAAATAATATTAAGAATAATATTATTTATAAGTCGGAATTATTATATTGAAGGAATTATTATTATAAGTGATATAATTGATTATTTTAGTTATATCTCTTATTGGGCCTAAATTGATTTTGGAGGATATTAAATAAAGAGAGGATTTAAACACTAAGCCCAATTGGTTTTATATTAGGATTTTAGAGATTTTGGAAAGAGGGAGTTGTCATAATGAAGAGGCAAGAATAGAGGAGAAAGAGGCAAGACTATGGAGAAGAAGAAGAGGAAGCTTGAAGATTTTTCATCCATGGTGTCAAGTAAAGATGCAATTAGAGACCCATTGAGTTGCTTCCATTGATAAGGTAAGGGTGGGGTTCTCTTCCTATAATGGGGCTTATGAAATATTGTAGGTGAGGATTGGATGTGTAGATTTATTATTTTTGCTTGTGTTAATTGTTGCTAGAAATTTAGAAATCTATGAAATATTGTTTTCTCTTAACTGTGGCTGCTGTGGTTTGAGTTACCATCGGATTCTGAAAATTAGAAATTGAGATTTGGAAATAATATTTAAATAATGTTTTATGTAAATCGATACTGAACCCATGAGAGACGGCATGTAAACCCATTGACGAAGGCAAGCCTTGATGCTTGGACGGATGATAGCCAAACTGTGAGGTCGGCATTGCATCTCCGTACTCTATTACTTCATTTTCTTTTCTGTTTGCAGTTCCATGTTCATATATTTAAGAAATATGTGTATGCATAATGGTATTAAACTAAGGAATGAATCATATTTATAAGATGTTATATAATAGGAAATTGATTACTTTATGAACTATTAAACCATAATGGAAGCTGATGGACTATACTAGCTCTGTTAGTTATAAGTTGCAATAAATCTAAGCATACATTCATATTCCATTAGCTTATAGATAATAAGAGGTAATGATTTAGGATTTATAAAAGTGGCAGCTATAACAAAATATAAACTTGTCCCGTTTGATCGAAATAGCCGAATTAAGCGGTATAATTAGTTGCCCGAAATTTAATGAAAATTTATGTGTTAGCTAAGTTTAATTAGTAGATTAACATGGTGGTGTTATTTTGTTGAAATAATGATATTTTACGAATCGACTGAAATTGTGTTTGGTTTAAATATTTTTTATAAATAAATTATAATAATTTAATAGAATTGTCAATAGAGTTGTTAGAGTTGTCAATAGAGTTGTTAGAGTTGTCAATAGAGTTGTTAGAGTCGACAATAAGTTGTCAGAGTTGTTTTGAATTATTAAGAGTCGTATTTTTATTTGTTTTGAGTAATTCTGACATGTTTAGAGTTGTCAGTGTATAACGTCGGTGTTTGTTTTTTTATTGGAACTTTAACAATTCATATCTTTTGAACCGTAACTCCGTTTGAGTCTCCGTTCGAGGCGTTAGAAAGCTAGCGTGATATTCTTTTTAATAAAAATGGTTTTGAGCAATAGAATGCTAGAAATTGGAAATGGAGTAGAAATTGAAGTGAATTAAATTAATATAGTTTGATATTAATTGGTTAAATTAATAGTTAAATTAATTGCAATGAGTTTAATTGATTGGAATATACTTGAAGTTGGATCAATTATTCGGTTTGCCGGTAAATTACGGTATTTTGGGGATTCGTCCGTAATTGTGTTTTGCCTTAAATATGTAGGTTGAGAATAATATATGTATATGCCATGATGTTGTGCTAATATTGATTCTCTGTGGTTAGTTGGATAGCATTAATTTTAATGATTAATTGCTTGATTTTAAATGTGTATGTTCATATATAATTGGCAAAATGAGAATTAACATGAGATAGTATGGTTACTAGTGTTAATTGGATTTTGTGAATCGTAATTGATTAATTGGCCTTTTATATGTGAATGATATGTATGTGTTGTGAATGTTGTGTACAATTGGTGGATAATTCATCGAGTTGAATTATTGTGATATGCTAAATATTAAGATGGTAGAGATGATCTTAATTGCATATGTTGTCAACATTGTACATGCATTCATATCATGGATGCCTTGAAATAAAGGTGGTTTGCTTTGAAACATAAGCGAGGCTTAGATTCTAAAGTGAATCGGAAGCGGTAAACTATATGTTTACATTTGGTGGCTTTAATCTTGTTCGGATCTGAAGCGTGGCTAGATTCTATATGAATCGGAAGCGGTGGAACTTTGGGTCCACATTGGGTACCACATGCATAGAGTCACATGTCATGCATTGAGTCACATTGAGGTTAAGTGATGTTTGAATATATGCATTTATGTGATTGTCACGTGTACATGAGATGTGATAATTGAAATTGGTGATGTTTTGATATATAATTGGTTAAACGTGTGAATATGTGATAATGATGGATTGTGTATATATTTGGGATAATAGTATTGAATCTTTTGAGTATTATACTATTGAAATTTGTGCTTACTTGAATATGTAAAATTTATTAGATGATACTATTTACATGATTATGACTTGTTGTGTGATGAAAAGTATGTGAGATTAATGAACTGTAAAAGTATGATGTGTATAGTAGCTATTGATACTTGTGATGTGATGATTTTATATGTCTGAATCCTAATGTACAATTTATCATGCGCTCACTTATATGATTTGATATCTCACCCTTTTCTCTTGTTTCGCCGTTGCCTTTATATTGGTAACGTGCAGGTATTCAAGTATGAAGATTTAGTTGCCGTTACTCGAGTCGGTTGTCGCTCTGATACGTAGCACTCGGAGGGAACGATTTATGTCATTCATGATGTTGTTGTTTAATTGTGTTATCTTGGTTGAACAAAAATGATAAGTTAACTGAAGATATTTTATTGAATACTTGTTTAAGTGATTCCGCTGTGTTTTAATAAAATAAGTTATTCTATTTCAAAGGTGCTATGTATCCGCTTTATGCGACGAGGTGATTTGTTTTGTTTTGATTATGTGACGCCTCATTTGTTTATTGAGAAATTTAAAAAAAAAAACTCTGATTTATATATATTTGCCGGGTAGAAATGGGGTGTTACACCTCTGAACAGAAATTCCAACCCTTATTCATATGCCTTGTGTCAAGTACTTATAGAGGAACAAGATTAGGTCAAAGATTAAAACCCAAGGTCCTTGGAATCCAATCTTGCAAATTTTGGGAAAATTGATTTTATTCTTGAATATAAACTTGCTATTTTTGTCCTTATTTTGTATTAATCTTTCCCAATCAAATTATCACGAAAATTATATTATAACTTGCAATAAATATTGATTGGATTTGATCAATATGAATCCTTTCACTCAATATTTGATTTTCTTTTCCATTAGATCACTTTAAATCATTTTTAAATGAAATAAAAATTATATAAAATCAAATAAAAGGCTAAAATTCGTGGCATATGGTTTGGATAACTTAAATGACTTGTGGACCAAGTTTAAGTCATAAAAGTATAGGCCCATTTGCAAAAAATTCAATTTGAACCTCCTTTATTTCACATTTTGTCCTCTAAAATTACCTAACTTTTATCAAGCATATCTCACTCAAGTTTTAAGCTATGAGGGAGTTCTAGGACTTTTTGGAAACCTCAAGAGGTCCACTATAAGCCACTTTGGGACATATTTTTCATTAGGAGCTTTTATCTTGATCATATCCTCTTTGACAAAAAACTGCTTTTGAATGATGTTTGAAAAGGACCTGTAATCTTTTGTATCATGCCTCCTAAATGAAGCATTTCTAGCCTTGGCTTGTGAGAGACAAAGTTGTAGAGAATCCAATTTCCTTCCAAATAGGCTTTGAGTGGGGAATTTTTTGATGCTCCATGTTAAAGTTATGGCCAATCAAAGTTGAGTTAACTTTCTCCTAAAGAAACCCTAATTTGAACCTTTTTGCATTTGTTCATTTCTGAGTTTCTATTGATAAATCATGATCAAACTTGATCAAATAATGGACATATACTCCTATACTTGATGTTTGACCAAAGATTAGAGGTTTGGACCATGCTTTGATTGTGGTTGACTTTTAGGTTTAATCAGTTGACTGTGAATCTTGGAGTTTATTTGAGCAGGTAACTTTTGGAGTTGGGTCTTGATCTTTGCCATAGAATTATCTTAGATCATCATGGACCATGGAGACTTGATTGAGAACCTTGCTTTATTGATTTCCTCAAGAGAACCTCAAACCCTAGCTTCAGGAGGCTCTTGACTAAGGGAGTGTTGTTCAGATAGAACCCTAATCTTTGAATCATTGTAGATGGAATGAAGGAGGCAAATTTTGGGGTATGACAAACGCTAATGCTTGTTGAAGTCAGTGATAACAACTTTCCAACTCTCTAATGATAGTGTTTGAACTTGAAGATGTTTCAAGCCTCATCAAATAAAAGATTCAAAGTTTCAGTGAAGTGCATATATGATCGGCGTATTTGGAAAAGAAACTTGAAGCTTCAAAATTGTGAGAGATATGAAGTGTCAAAAATGTCAGGTTATGTTTGTTGAGTGACCAGAGTCTTGTAAAAGTAAAGGAATGATCCTAAGCTACTAAGGTAACTCACACAGACTAAAACCCTTGAGAAGTCTCTCTTGTTTTGATAAAAACCACTTAAAATGTTTTAAAGGCCTAGTCAATTGATTAGGGAACTATCTGATCAATTAGAAGTATTTTTGTAGTGTTGTATTTTGCACACTAAGGCGACATCTTGGGACCACCCTAGGAAAGGGCGACGATGTGAGGTCTCCTTAAGGGAGATATCGCCTCGCCCCTGCATTTTCATCGCCCTTAAGTAAAGAAAGCGTGTCTTGGATAGTGGGAAAGTCAAGATAACTACTGATCCATGTATGCCTTGGAAATAGGAATTCAACTGTCCACCTTTTAACTGGGTGGATGATGGCATTTTCCAAGGAAGCCCTAGGAATATGGAATTCCTATAAATACCTCATTCTTAAAAGGAGAGAGAGAGAGAGAGAGAGAGAGAGAGAGAGAGAGAGATAACTCTCAAGTAATACTTACTTACGCCCATTAGAACACCACTCAGAATGCACTCCGTTCTGAGTAACCCTAGCAACATCACTCTAATCGCCCGCTTGCGACCTAGCAACGCTGGCCAACAATAATATCTCTCACCTTACGTGAGTCGGATCCTAAAACAACCTCAAAAACTATCTTACAAGGCTACTCACTATCATGGACTAAACCTCACCTCAAACATGTAATATACCTACTAGGGCCTTTGAGTCTCCCTGCCCTTGCAGGGGGAACATGCAGACACATGTATTTTTTTTTGGACAATACAATTTTTGTGAAGAATAATGGATTAGCTCTAATGCTATAATCGATTATTTTCACTTGGTAACGTATATAATCAATTGAAATTGTCTTTTAATGATTGGAAATAACTAGATATCGAAGCCTTCTATTTATGGCTTGAACAATCGATTATTCACACTTAACAATCGATTAGGTTAATCGATTATCTCATTAAAATATTCTATAGTTTGTTTCCTTTTTAGCCACATTTTCTCCTATACAAAGGAGACTTTTTCTATTCTTATATAACACGAATTATACGTCTCTTAATTCATTCATTAACCAAGATGTGTCTTCAACTCCATTGTAATTGACAAAACCAAATATTTTTTTCCACCTTATTTCTTTTTTATTGCAACAAATCCATCTTCCACTATCTCTCATTTTCCAAACAATCTTGCCACCTCTTTCTCGCATATATATTCTAGTAAATTATTTACGTAACATGTGATTGTACAATCTATACCCACTACAGTCATATCATTCTTATTGTGAACTGGTCCTCTTGCCATATGATATGCTATCACACACGGGTAAAAAACAAATAAATAAAGTGCATTGTAAGAAATTAAAACTCGAGTTGTATCGTAAGGACTCTTAGTTAATTTAACCAAAGGAAATAAATGGAAGGGGATTTAGGTTTAGAACATTTGAAAATAAAGAAAACAATTACAATTATGATTAACAGATTAATCTACTGGTTCGATAATTTCAGAGTTGGCTTTTTGGCTAAGTGACAAAAATAAAACAAAAATAAAATGTCTTTATCATATTAGTGTGCACAAGTAAACAAAAAGTTTCAACAAGAGTTAAATCAAGTTCTAGAGCAACTAACAAATATGAGTGAAATCACACAAGAAAGAAAAAAGAAATGGGTTTTTATAGGTCATCGATTATAAGGCTCAAAATGTCACTAAGGGTAATGATCTACCATAAATAATAGCATATTTTAAAATTTAGTCGCACTTATCATACTAAGAGTTCAAATCAAATGACGTACATTTACATATGCAACATCAACTTTGTTAGTAGAAATCTCATACGAAATATCATGTTGTAAAGCAACTTCAATTTTAGTAAAAACAGAACATAAGCAAGTATCAGTACAAACATCAGAAGTATAAGCGTCATCAAAATTAGACAAAGAAAAATATACAAAAAGTAAATCAAGTGCAACAAATTCTCTTAAGATTCTATTTTGATCGGTTATGATATGATTATCATGGTCAAAATCATAATTAAATAAATAAATAATCAAATAAAATCACTATCAAGTATGACAAAATAAAATCAAAATCAAAGTTTTTGTATCACAATGTAAAAGATGGTGTATTAAAATACACTAATCACTCTCCTTTGTTTCGAACTTGCATAAACCTAACTCTCTCTATCTATCTATATATATTCTCTCTCTCTCTCTCTCTCTCTCTCTCTCTCTCTCTCTATATATATATATATATATATATATATATATATATATATATATATATATATATATATATATATATAGATGCTCAAGTTCCACAAAGGAAATAGAAATAAAAAGAGTTGTATAACGGTAATCTTGAATGGTGACTCTAATATCCTTTATGGTGGTGTGGGGTGGACCTACATGGTTAGCACTCCAAAACCCAAGTCAATACAAAATTCAAGATGAGTATAATGAAATTGGAGATCAGAGATTGCGTACTTTCACATAATGTGTGAACTATTTTTTATATAATGGATCAAGTAGAGTGGACTTTAGATGGATTAGGCTTTGATAAATTGGGCCTTCTGGTCGGTCCAGAAATGTTGCCCTCAAGGATTTTCCAAGAACTGAAGGAACCGAGTAAAGCCTTATCGTTGACCGGGTCCATGTTGTGATACGATGTGAGATATAACTTAATTTCTTATGAACAGTTTTCTGATAAAGTAATTGGAAACATGCACATTTAATGTGGTTCCATCTTTGAGACGCTTTGTCGCCCATTCCTGACATGTACGATGACATGACCAACTAGGGTTTGGGCATAGTTTATAAAGTGCTTAAGTGAACTTGAGATTGACGTGTTTTTCTGAATGTAATTATAGGTGTTGATCTTGTCATCTTTGTTCATATTTGGTCTTGATCCTTTAACTACCATTGGTAACCCTTTAGCTTTCGAGCTTTCAATTACTTTTCCAGAGAAACATTTTTGTTATTTTTTCTAGAGAACATCACAAGAAGTGATTCAGAGCTTTGTCAGAGCCTTTTCATCCTTTTTGATTTGTTAGCCTCTTATTATCAGGTACCCTTCTACCTCAAGCTTTACTTTTAGCATTTCATGTTCCTTTAGTTAGGATGACTGATAACATTATCGACTTAGTGATTGATTTTAAAGTGGAAGTTTCGTCTAGGACGTCCCATGATTCTCATCATCCTTCCCTTAGTAATGATCACGTTGGACTATAAATTATATTCATATCTAACGACTCTGGGTCAGAAGGGTTGTATGGGACTTCCCTTGAGGAAGAAACTCCATCTTCTGGGACGTTAAACACCCTTATATTTAATATTCACAGGGGAACACGTCACGCTAAAATCCTTATGACCCTTACTGTATTTTCTGAAGAAGAAATAAATGCCAATTTGCAAAGGAGGAAACATGCTAGATATTTCATTCGGATTCGTCTGCAGAATGTCGGTTATGAGCCAGCGGTGTTGAGGTGCTAGAACATGTAAATATTCAACGTCGTTTGGGTGCACTGATGTATGATTTGGTGGATCCAAGAATGACAGACACTTCTCCAGCTTTGAGCATTGAGGACACCCCGCATGATGCTGACATTGTGGTCGGCAATCCTTTAGAGTGGTCGGTCTTTAGGTGCCATAGGAGAAGAGGATATGCAACTCTTTTAACAACTGCATGGTCGCGCTCTATGAGTTCTTGTTTACAAGGATATGAGTTCTTGATCGGGCCTCCGAGCAGAGGTGTGCATTTGTTCTTTGCTCGTGGATTCTCCTTGCTTCTCTCTGTCATAGGGGAACATTGGCTCCTACAGGAAGGCGTGCAGCCACGTTTCTTAATACCCAGGGATTCTTGTTCCTCCCGAGTCGAACGACGCTCTCTATGTCGTAGAGAGGGACTCTGGGGCTCTCTTTGGTGTCTCCGTGGGGGGAGATCTTGAAAGGCGAGCTTTCTCCAGTGCCCCGATCCTCTCGTTTTGTTGTAGGGATCAGGGAATTGGTCTTGTTGAGGGCCTCGACCAAGACTTCCAAGAGGGGGTCAGAATTGGTCGGGCAAGGAATCTTTTGAGAAGTTTTTGGCGCGTTCTCCAAAACTTTCTTGGTCTTGCTAGTATCTCTGTTCTGGGCGCCTGTTAAGTGCCAAAATGTAGTTATTTTGTATATATGTTTAGTGGCACTTATCGATACTTTTGGTTAATAACGTTTGAATAATACCTCGTTTTGTGTATAAATACGTATACTTTGTGAATAGATGTATTTTCATATACTTTTTGATAGTTTTCTACTCTTTTGTAGGTATTCTTGCGTATTTGGAGCATGATCAATAAAGTGCCGAAGACACGACTTCAAACGCGCGATTTTGAGCAACAGAATCAACTCACTCGGTGGTTAAGGCTCAAAATAAGGATGATAAAATCATCAATTTGAATGCCATTTATTCATTGTTATATAGGAAATTGAATAAGCTTTCAAACGCTTCGAACCGGGCGCAAATCAGAGTTACGGTTCTCAAGTTACGTCATTTTTACTAAAAGTTGTTTTTTCAAGTCAGCGAGTTAGGCGCGATGCGCGCTCCTGCGCACGACGCGCGCTGGACAGATCTCAAAATTTCATAAATAGACGAAAATCAGATTTTTTAGGTTATGTTTTGGGTATTTTTGAACCCCAACTCATCCTAGGTCATTTTTTGGTAGATTTGGCTTGGAAACACCATTGGAGCTTGTAATCGGATGATCGGAGGTCGAATTTCTCATCGATTGGTGTTGACAAACCAAGAAATGTTTGGTTTCTCTTCTTCTCTTCTCTTTGTATTTCTCTTTTGGTGAGTTTGTATGTAAATTACTCTAAACCCATGGATGTTTGTTGCTTTTTCTACTAGTTGTATAAAGTTTGCTTTACAAATCTTAATCGGTGTTTCCTTGATCTTTTTGCTTAAATGCTTGGGATTTGTGTTGTTGTAGAAATAGACATCACAAATCTTGATTAGGGGGATATCTGTTAGCTTTTGATTCTAGACATAGGATTGGGGTTAACATCCACATAATATCTGAGTTTAATGTCTCTGTGTTGTTCGATCGGTGGAGACATCGTCGAAAGAGCAATATAGTTGAATTCCCGTCGGTGTTGCAGAAATGGACATTGATGTGAGGGAAATGTGGTGATTCTGATGAGTATTGTAGATTGAGTGCGGCGGAGTGATAAATCTAAGTTTGTGAGGAGTAGTTTAGATTCGAACCAGATAAGTTATTCTCTATCAAGAATGAATTTATTTTATGTTCAAATGTTATATTTTCCCGTTTTTACTTAAAACCCATTGAACCCGAACTCAAGAACTAAGAATCCGTCGAACGGCAGTTCAGTAGCACTAATCTATGTGGACACGATAAATTCTCGGATAAATACTTCCAAAACTTTTGTTGCTTGTCGCTTTACCGCTTCAACAGCGCCAAGATCATGAGCATGGTCCGAGGAGGGAGATGTTGTGGAACCTTCCCTTTTTCGAGGGACTACGTACTCCAGGAAAATATTGGTGTGGTCGAGGATAGATTTGTGCTAGGGAGAGTAACACTAGCGTGAACATTGTGGTCGTCATCATGACTGGCCATAATGTGATTCTTGGAAGTTGTTTTGGTCTTTGATTTCCGAGGAGGAGAAGACGGGGTGATCAATTGATTCTCACAGACGGCGCCACTGATCTTACCGATTGATCAAAACTTGAAGGTAGGCCATCGACTTTAAGCACAACGTGAATGATGAAGAGAAAGGGGGTGTACTTGTAAGGCACTCTGATGCTAAAGTAAGTAGGAGCACAAATACGTTTGAGTATTTTTTAGGATAAGATTTGAGTTATCTGACCCTCTCGAATGAAAAGGGTTTTATAATGCCACCAGCGCTTGACCATCGGTCCATATTTGGACTGAATCGAGGACTCGGGCCCAAAATATGTGACTCCCAAGAATCTAGGCGTAAAACTAGAAATTCTGGAATGCTACCCATAACTAGACGTTGAGGCGGACAAAGATGCTCTTTTGGGCCATATTTCAATCATAACATTTAATTTAAATACAATGATTGTTATTAAATTCTCACATTTTTTATATAAGTTATGTATTCTCATTTGATATATATATATATATATATATATATATATATATATATATATATATATATATATATATATATATATATATATATATATATATATATATATATATATATATATATATATATATATATATATAAACAAGGTTTTTGGACTCTAAACATCAATAGAATGTTCAGATTTTGATGGAGTTTTAATACAAGGTTTGACTGATGATAGGTTTTTTGAGAAATTTTGAGAAAAAAAAGAGAGCTTGTTTTCAATCTATTGGCTGTAGAGCATGGTCTATCACCTAACATTGTGGTCCATGTTAGCCATAGGCTTATATTAAAATTAGTTGAAATCAGTGATTACAAAAAGACTTGTTTTGTACGCATGCCAACGCAAACTTGTTGTGGAACACCTACTTCACGTGCCAAATGTCTCTTTCATATTAGAATTAGTTGAAATAGTTTAGGAAGAACTTCAAACCTTTCGAAGAACTTCTTTCCAATCTAGCAATGCATAGGGCATAAGAATTGATAATAACATTTATAGATTGTCTTAAGAAGAGATTTATTTATGTAACGTGAAGTTTTTACAAATTCAAAAGACTATAACCTACATTAATAAAATAGAAAAACTTTTGAGACACTTTACAAGAAAAGTGGAAAAGAAAACTTTTTTTTTAAGAAAAAAAAATTATATTAATAATCAAACAAAGCAAAAGATTACAAGGAACACAAGAGAGACAAGACCAAAACCTCTTAAGAGCAAAGTCTAAGCCTAGGAGTACCCACCTTGTTTAACAAGTAAACCGCATTAATATCGTTATGAACACTATTAAACCAAGTTGTGCTTCTACTCGATAAACCTATGTTCGCCAGGACCTCAGCGCAAAACTTGGCCTCTCTATAAATATGTGTGATCATGAAATCCATACTACGAGTATACGCCCAACAAGTAACCCCATGAGATTTAATTATCCATGGCACAAGCTGAACGTTCGAGAAAGCCTTCACCAAAAGTAAACAATCCGTTTCAATCCATAACTTATTCCAATTTCAAATGTTTAGCCTTTTCAATATCTATAACTGCTGCCATGAATTCTGCAAAAACTGGAGATCCCTCATTAAAAAACGCACTGAAACTGAGCAAGTGCGTAGCCTTATCATTACGGTAAATGCCTCCACAAAAAACTATCAATGGAGAACCAGAAGCAACACCGTTTGTGTTGCATTTAATCCAACCCGGAGCCGGTGGACACCAAAGGATTTCAAAAGTGTCAAGCTGACTGCGAGGGTGAAGATTAATGCCAAAAGCTTTTAGCATAGAGAAACTAACCAAGGAACCATTAGCCTTTTTGGAAGTGTGATTTCCCACCAGTTTTGCTCTAGCAGCAATATTAGATATGCAGTTTTTCCAATGTGTGACTTTGTTGTCAAATCTGAAAAGATTTATGGCTTTCCAAAGTTGGTTAATGGTGTGAGAAAAGCTATCTTTAACAACTGCTAAGGCCTGTGGGCTCCAAGGTTCTTTCATGATCTTTAAACAGTCTGCCAATTTGTTGATAGTGTAAGGCTGCTGGAGTTGGGCACTGATCCATGTCCATATTTTTGAAGCATAAGGATATTCAAAGAATAGGTGAGTTGAAGTTTCAGTAACAGCCTGACAAAGAGAGCACGTTGATGGGAATTGGATACCACAAAGCTGAAGATTCTCATATGTGGGGATTCGATTATGAATGAGCCTTCAAACAAGCATGGAGTGAGTAGGAGCAGTATCTTTTTCCCAAGGGAAATTAGACCACAAGTCAATACTAGCTGGTTTGGTAATAAAATCATAGGCCTGCTTGAGTGACAAGTAACTATTTTCAATGTTTTTCAAGCTCAATGATCTTCCCTTTCCATATCAGGAATTGAGAATTTAGCTATGGTTTCAATCCGGTCTGGCAGGGCCATGAATATGTTTTTATGGACGTTCCATCTATTGTTATACCAGCAATCAACAATTTTTGAGGTGAGATTTGGATGAAACTTTTCATGGATCTTGTATTTAGAGGCGAGAGATTCTCATGCCCAGTTGTCTAACTAGAAATTAATCCTTTTCCCATTTCCAATTTTCCAAACACAATTATTCAACACTATTTCATGGACTTCCTTGAGACCTTTCCAAAGAGAAGATTTGATGGAGTAATTGATAAACTTGTTTCTCTTTCTAACTCTGCCAGCAAGAAGGATGACCAGGATTGATTGTTGTTTAGAAATAGCCAGCAAAGCTTAATGTTGGCTGCATTGTTATAGTGTTTAAGAGAGATAAGACCAAGGCCCTCATCCTTAATGTTCTTGTAGCATTTTTTCCAAGCCATTGTGACTAGCTTTCTTTGCTCCACATTGTCAGTCCAAATGAAAATTCCTCATGTATTTTTCAATGCTTTTTATAATGCTAATAGGCCAGTTATAAATAGTGATAAAGTGAACTAGCATGCTTTGAACCACACTTTGGACTAAGAGAAGTCTACCAGCCATAAATAGGAGCCTAATTTTCCAGGTTTCTAGCTTTAATTTGATGTTGTTTGCAAGGTAAGAGAAGTGATTATCTATTGGTTTTCCTATAAAGATAGGAACTCCAAGGTATGTGAAAGGAGGGGATGCCATAGAGAAGCCAATGATCTCAGCAAGTCTACTAAGTCTAGCAGGAGACACTCCACCAGCATAGATTATTGATTTGGACAGGTTGCAAATTTGGCCTGAGCACATTGCATACTCCTTGAGAAGCATGGATATGGAAGTTAAAGATTTAGAATCCCCCTGCAAAATACCATAATTTCATCAGCAAAGATAGTGTGAGAAGGGACCTTGCAAAGTCTATTAGCTTGAATTAGGTTCAAATGATTGGACTTTACAAGATCAGATATTCCTCTACTTAAAACATCTTCAACAATGCAGAACAGGAGTGGGGAGAGAGGGTCCCCTTGTCTCACTCCATTAGTACAATTGAAATAGACAACTTGCTTGCCATTGAGAAACCAGTTACAGAATTTAGTAAAGTATGGATCCAGTTACATAATTTATCACTAAAGCCAAAGCAATATAGTGTTTTGAGAATAAAGTTCCAATTTAGGGAATCAAAAGCCATGGAGATGTCAATTTTAAGAGCAATATTTACACTGAAGCTTTTGTTCCCTAAAAGGTTTATTGCTTCAGAAGTTAAGCAAATGCCATTTGTAATGTGTCTTCCAGCAATGAAACCTTGCTGCTCAGGAGAGATTAAAGAGGGAAGTATGGAAGCTAACCTGTAAGCCATAATTTTGGATATAAGTTTGTATTTGAAGTTAGCCAATGCAATTGGCCTATAATGACCAATACTGCTAGCATCCTTGGTTTTAGGTATCATAACAATGGTGTTAGCATTAAAGTTAGGGAGGATCCATCCCTGAAGGAAAAACTGATTGATAGAATTTATGACATCAACTTTTATAATATCCCGATACTTTACATAGAAAATGGCACCACATCCATCAGGACCAGGGCAGAGTCCATATTTAAGCTAAGGACAACATTATGAATTTCCTCATGACTTGGAGTTCCCAACAGCATGTCATTAGTTTGATCATTAATCAAATTCAGAATAACTCTCTGAATAAGGTCAGTTTGGTTAGCAACAAAGTCAGAATTGAAAAGAGTTTTAAAGTGAGTTTCAATATGGTTTTCTAAAATCTTAGGGCTAGTCTTTACTTTACCAGCAATGTCAAGGGAAGAAATCAATTTAGTTTTCCTTTTGATTTTAGCGTAAGTGTGAAAATAGTTAGTGTTCCTGTCTCCATGAATGTGCCAATTGATTCTGGATTTTTGTTTCCACAATTCCTCTTCAATGTCTAAAGCTCTTTCAAGTTCATGTTCAGCTTGAATTTCCTTATCCTGAAGGGAATCAGAGTACCCAAGGTTCTGAATATCTAATTGGATGTCCTTTAAGTTTTTATCAGCAAGGTTAATTTTGTCTTGAACATTTCCAAAAGTGGACTTGTTAGAATCCTTCAACCTAGTTTTAAGAGCTTTGAGCTTTTTATCAAGGATATACATGGGGCAACCAAAGGCACTCATATTCTAAGTTTCTTTAACAAGCCTCTCACAGTCCTCATTTAAAGTCCAAATTTTAAGGAATTTAAACTGACTCCTAAAGGTAGGATTGGCTATATTCGAGGTGAGAAGGATATGGTAATGGTCAGATTTGACTTTGGTAAGGTTATTACACACCATACAGTTGCAAGAGTCAATAAGATGAATATTACTAATGACTCTGTCAAGCCTTTTTTCAGTTTTGTGCCTACCTTTTCTACCATTGCACCAGGTGAAGAAATTTTCATGGGTGGGCAAATGAATGAGCTGGTTAAGGTCAGACCAATTGAAGAAATCAGTCATGGGAGTTTTGGCAGGAGCATGGTTGCCTTTATACTCAGCAGCACTAGTAATAGCATTAAAGTCTCCAATATAAAGCAAAGGTGTGTTAGAGGGAAGACAACTAAGGGCGTGCCATAGGTTTCTTCTATGCAAGTAGTTAGTGGAAGCATAGATCACAGATATACCTAGTCTAATATTATGAATATTAATAGTGAAAGAAGTGTGTTGATCATCATTTTAAACAATAGTAGGGTTGTAACTAGATTTGCAAAAGCACCAAAGGTTAGGAATCAAGGGATCCCTAACATTAACAGCAAAAAGTTTTAGATCAAACCTGTCAAGCCATTTGGTAGGAAGTTTATCAAACTGCATCCAGGGCTCAGCAATGAAAACGAACTCGGGAGAGTTTTTGAGAATCAACCTTTTGAGGGTTAGTCTTGAATCACTATTGGCAATCCCTCTTGTGTTCCAAAAGAGGTAATTCATAAAGTCATATTGGCTTTACTAGACCTAGGCCTAGTGTTAACATTTGTTAAGGCTTTTTTGTTTCTCTTCCTCCTGTTGGTAACCAGTTGAAAGTCTTTATCTAGAAATAGATCAACACCATGATCATCATCTTTGTCTAACTCTTCCATGTTTGCCTAGGATTCGTCAAGAAAGTCAGTGACTTAGGCCCCATGCTTTGGATCAATCTGAGTTTCAGGGACAAACTCTACCAATTGAGTGGCTTCAAAAAACTCATTCTCTGATTTGTTCTCTTCCTCAGGGGTAGGTATAAAGTTTCTTTCATTCCTGTGATCATTCTCCTTGCCACTTGCCTCACCTTGGTGAGAGCAATTAGGGACATCCGCATTAGAGGGAAGACTACTTTGATCTCGCACCTTCTCCTTGCTTTTATCCACAGAGTTGGTAGCTTCAGTTCCTTTCTTGGAAAATTGGGCATTAGAGTCTTTAAGGCTCCTTTTTTCAGCATCTTTTCCTACATTAACCTCCTTACGCTTACATTTTTTGATTGAATGATCTATGCATGAGCAGTATGCGCAGAAATCGAGCATTTTTTTCCTATATCTACGAAGAAGGCAAACCCAAATCGTTCAACTAGAATCTTGTAGCTTAGATCTTTTGTCATATCCAAGTCAACTAACACATGGACAAAGTGACCAAAAGGTCTGTCAAACGCAAATTTTTTTGATGCTGATTCAATACAGATTGGAGTACCAATACTACTTGCAATGGCAAAGATGATCTCTGGTCTCTAATATTCTTGGGAAAGGCCATGAATCATTATCCATAGCTGCGCAGATATTTGTTTCAACATCGTCGAAGCAAAGTCGTTTGACTAAGGAAAGAGCTTGAGGATTCCTTGTGGCAGCGACCACACGTTAACATATCTAACTCTTTGAACGTCCACTAAAGAAGAAAACTCGAATTCAAAGTATCCCCTGCCAAGTGAGGTAACACCCCATTTTCCAATCGATGGCCAGAGCTCCAAAAGCTTCGATTTCAAATTGACAACGGTAAGAGGTGTTGCCCCTTTGGACCAGACAACCCTACTGTGAAAAAGTGGAGCCCAAATTTATTTATAAAATTATTAAGAAATAAATACAAATAATTAATTAATAAAATTTATTATAAAATCTATTTATTAAAATAAATTTTATTAATTTATTATTAATAATTTTATTAATTTGTATTTGTGTCCAAGAAATTAATGAAATCGAAACGTTGTGATAACGTCAATGGTGTTGGTAGTGTAAGTTACACTTGGTGTAAAAAATTAAGGAAATTTCTTTGGCTACCTCCCAACCTTCTAGTCCACCTCTGGTGAAAAACCCAAACTACCCCTGACTTCGGAAATGCATTTTCAAAATGCAAGAAAAAGGTGTTTTCGGAGATGTATCTCCGAAAGCGCCTTTTTTTTGAAAAAATTGTCTTATTTCGGAAGTTCATTTCCGAAAACAGCATTTCGGAAATTCATTTCCGAAATACTGCGCGTTTTGCAGATTAAGCAAAACAGCCCCCCTCCCCCAATTCATTTACCCTAATCTTCTTCCAAACTCAACCCCAAAGAGATTTTTCTGCAAACCACTTCCAAGCTACATCAAAGTCTCCATCTACTTGCTCTACTACATTCAAAAGTACTCCAATCTATTTAATCGGTAAGCATTTTGATTTTAAGATCTATGATTAAAATTTATATTAGGGTGTTTACAAATAGCAAAAAATGTATTAGGTTAGGTTTGTACTGATATTTAGGATGTTTAGAATGTGTAGACATAGGTTTGATTTAGGATTTTAGAGTCTGCCATTGGAGGTTGCAGAGAACTTCTGCACAGGGGTGTTTCGGAAGTTCATTTCCGAAAACACCTTCATTCCCAGTTTCATAAATGAACTTCTGAATTGTATCAGAAGTGCAATTTTTTTTAGTTTTTTCTGTTGTCTCGCATATTAATCGATTTCAATTGTTTACAGGAACATGTCAGGCAACCAACCAGCACGCATCAAATAGGGTAGAGAGACCCAGACTGTGTCGGCTAGACACGAGCGGGCGGCGGCGCAGCTGGCGTCGACACAGGGGCAGGGCCGGGGATGACGTGTGCGAGTTCCCGTGGAGATGGGCGAGGGTACCTCTACATCTGGATCTAGGAGTAGGCTGGCTCGGGTATCTTCTTCCCGCCAGCGAGAGGAGGAGGAGGTGGCAGTGCCATACCACGAGACGGAGGGGGTACCGGATGTTGACCCTCCACCCGAGGAGGAGGATGAGCAGGAGGACAGCTACCTGGGAGGGTCCATTGACACTTCCATGCTGATATCCTACCGCGACCATGTCGCTCGGCGGATCTGGGAGGGAGAGGTATTTTTTATAATTTGCCCGACTACATTATTTAACCGTTTATAATTTAGACGTTTATTCAATATTTTATTAACCGTCTATTTAACATACTTTTTTATTTGTTTTTTTGTAACAGGAGAGAGAGCCGTTGAAAATGGTGAACCATGCCCGAAAGATTTTCAGTCTGTTTAAACCGACTGCCGAGTGGTTTAACGACACTGTGAGAGGTTCAGGGCTCAGTGGGCTCTGCATCACGGGGTACACCACCATCAGCCACGGCATGCAGAGGGCTTTTGTGGAGCGGTGGCACAAGGAGACGTCTTCTTTCCACTTGCCGGTTGGGGAGATGACGATCACCTTGCATGATGTGCAGTGTCTTCTCCACCTGCCGATCAAGGGTCCGCTGTTGACCCACTCCCGGATCCAGAGGGTCCAAGCCACTGAGTGGATGGCGCTCTATTTGGTTATGGAGCCCGAAGTTGCTGACTTTGAGTGCGCCACAACATCTGGGCCTCATATCCGGTTCACCACACTGAGCCGCTACTTCGAGCACCACCTGGTGGCGGCGGCCGAGGCTGAGGATGCGGGTGACGAGCTATTTACACATTATCACCGTGGCTGCGCTCTCTGGTGTTGGTACATGCATGTGGTAGGCACTGCGATCTTTATGGGCAAGAGTGTGAGGTACGTCGACGTGACCTACCTCCGCTACTTCATAGACTTGACCACCATTCACCAGTGGAACTAGGGGGCAGCTACTCTGGCATACCTATACCAGAAGCTGAATGAGGCCTCCAACTGGAGGACGAGGCAGTTGACTGGATCCTGCACACTACTCACGATACGTTTCATTTTAATTGTTCCGTATTTATTTATGTTTCGTATCTGTGTTTCATATTTACTTATGTTTCGTATTTATTTATGTTTCAGAGCTGGATCATCTCCTACTTCTCCCGCATCCACGGCTTCCACATCGATCCTGCGTATGTTGACGCCATGCCCAGGGCCGCCAAATACGTTCTTTAGAGGGGGAACATTGCGGTGGGACCATACCGTGGGTACTTGGACCGCACGATGCACGATAACGTCACCTGGAGGACGTTCAGCGACTACACTCAGATTGTCCCCTTTGACGACATATCTCTATATTCTGGCTGGTTGGCATGCGGGACTACCATCATGGTCCGGTATCTCCCTGAGCGGTGCATGCGGCAGTTCGGATTTGTGCAGATGATACCCAGGTCACCCTTTGAGGCTGCTCCCGACACAGTGACCAGAGTGCAACTCACTGCCATGTTTGAGGATTGGGAGCATCATGTGGTACCGGAGGAGTACCGTCGCATGTGGGTCACCCAGGACTGGCACAGTGTGGAGGGGTACGTCACATGGTTCTATCGGGTGTCACATCCTCTGCTGACACCCGACGCTCCCGGCGCTCCTAGGCCAGCACACGAGGAGATCCTGGAGAACCAGCAGGCCGAGGATAACCGTGCCATTGATCTCCTGCCGATCTGCCAACGGATAGAGATGCTTGGGCGGGACGCGTTGGATCGAGGTGTCGTTCAACGGGGCGGTTCAGAGGCAGTCGCCGTGATGGAGATGATCGTCACTAGTGCGGGCCGTGCGGCGGCATACAGGCGGCAGAGGAGGGCCCCGAGTGAGAGGGTTAGGCATACCCAATAATGGTCGGGTTTATTTTTTTTGTTTTCGGATTGTATCTTTCGTACACTATTATTATTTGGATTTGAATCGGATCGGTTTGTATATATCACTATTCTTATCATATTAGTATATTAGTATTTTCTGTTTATATATCGCTTATTTTATTTGTCGTCTTTCTTTAATTAAAAATACGAGGCTGTTTCCAAAATCATAAAAAAAAACACAGTTTCTGCATAATTCGGAAGTTCATTTCCGAAACCCCCCAAAATCTGAAAAAAGGTGTTTTCGGAAGTTCATCTCCGAAAACACCCCCCATTTGGTGTTTTCGGAAGTTCATCTCCGAAAACACCCCCCATTTGGTGTTTTCGGAGATGAACTTCCGAAGTCAGAGAAAATTTTAAAAACAAAATACTTCGGAAGTTCATTTCCGGAGCAGGGGTAAACTGGGGTTTTCGCTGGAGGTGACCCCATAGAGAGGTGGGTAAAGAAAAAACCAAAATTAATGAAGTACTCTTTGCGCCATTGTTTAGTTTTCTTGGCCTTTGCCTATGTTAGAATAAAATGAATTTTTCTTTTTGATTTTTCATATTCTTAAAGTATTTATAGACAGGAGGTAGTCTCTTAAGTCTTAAGAATGTGGTCCATGAAGTATAAAATATTTGGAAAGAGAGAGAAACATCAAGATCAATTTAACATAACACACGACTAGCTCCGTTCAGATCAGGCGATTAGCCATGGTCTTGAGGATCAGCGTTAACTTTTTCTTTGGTTGCTGGAACTTTATTTTCAATAAGAAAAAAACTCAAAGTTGACGCATCAACTATTTTTATTAATCAAACTAGTAATAAACCTATGCGTTCACACATATTTTGGTACGGGACAGATATTTGTGTCAGATATATATTTTTTAATAAAAAAATGTATATTAAAAGTAATTAACATTTTGTAAATTAACATTAAATTGTATCTAAAAAAAATCAGGAACAAAATTGAAAGCAAAAAATTAAATTGTGTCTAAACAGCTTTTTGTAACTTTATGTTCCCGTTAATAATCAAATTTTGATCAGTAACTTCATGTTCCCGTTAATATTTCATATTTTGCTCAGTAACTTCATTCCCGTTAATTTCAAATTATTTTGATCAATAACTTCATATTCTCGTTAATATTTAATATTGTGATCAATAACTTCATGTTCATGTTAATATTAAATATTTTAATCAATAACTTCAGGTTCTCACTAATATTCAATATTGTGATCATTAACTTTATGTTTCTGTTAATATTCAATATTATGATCAGTAACTTCATGTTCCCGCTAATATTCAATATTTTAATCAATAACTTCAGGCTCATGTTAATATACAATATTGTGATCAGTAGCTTCATGTTCCCGTTAATATTCACTATTTTGATCAATAACTTCATGTTCCTTTTAATATTCAATATTTTAATCAGTAACTTCAAGTTCCCGTTAATATTCAATATTATGATCAGTAACTTCATGTTCCCGTTAATATTTATTATTTTAATCAGTAACTTCAGGTTCCCATTAATATTCAATATTGTGATCAGTAACTTCATGCATGTTCCTGTTAATATTCAATATTTTGATCAGTAATTTCATATTCCTGTTAATATTCAATATTTTAATCAGTAACTTTAGGTTCTAGTTAATATTCAATATTGTGATCAGTAATTTCATGTTCCCGTTAATATTCAATATTTTGATTAGAAATTTCATATTCCCATTAATATTTAAAAGGTGTTGTGTGAGTATTTATAATCTTTAGGAAATGGTGAATGAATCGACCGCCAACACGAATCAATCCAAGTATCAACTACTCCCTGCAATAAATCACAGCAAGTATAAAAGCTTTTTCAAGCTTAGCAAACTCGGATCACAACAGGCTATAACAAAGTATAGCACGTCAGCGAGAAGTTTATGAACCCGAACAAAATCGTTGTTGTGGAAACACCAACCCGAACGCGGTGATTACTATAGATCTCAACAGATCTGAAACGAATCAGAAATACAAAGCAAGGCACGCCACCACCAACCACGAAAATAGAACCGAAATCAACTCATATCGAAAAAAATAACCAAAAATCCATATAATAAAACCGAAAAAACCTGCACAACTCCGGAACAGTAGTTACCGAAACCAAACCAACCGAGCCAGAGGGACTAAACCGTCAGAATAAGGCAAAGAATCTAAGGATCATCAAAGCAACCCGGAAAGGAAGAAGTTGGACTCCAAGTTCATAAACTCCCTGTCGGCGAACTCAAACCAACCGTCTCCAAAAACGCAGAAGAACATAATACTTAACTACAAAGATAATATTTATATAGATAATAAAAAGATTGAATTAAAATTTTAGTATGAAACATTCGTAAATATGATGAGTTAGAAAATAAATTTTCTAAAATTCAAAATAATAATAAATTTGTTTAATCTTAAAATGTAAAAATTAAAGATATGTAGTCTTTAAGGAATTCAAATAATAAAAACTAACTTACTTTCGATTTTTTTAAATTAAAAAATATAAATAAACAATAATAATAGTCATTAGTTAATATTTAATTTTAATTTATTGATTGATTTATCGGATAATTTACTAATGGTCCACCCTTATTTTTTTTACTAACTTATCTATTGATTGATTTATCAGATACTTTACTAATGGTCCACCCTTATTTACTTTTTAATAACTCTAGCAATTATCACACTCATAGACTATCAATCAAATCCCGTTCTTTTTTTCCCTTTCTCTTCACACGTCTTCACACGTGTTTCACCAATTTTTTCCCACCAAGATTTTTTCAAAGTGTCTCCTATCAATTAGCCATTCATGGATTACACCTTATCTTCTCCTTGGTTCAGATAAGAAAAATAAAATAAAAAACCATTTTTTTCGTTTTTCACTCTCTCTATTCCCTTTGTTACATGAAAATGTATCCTAATTCTTTCTCCCAAAACCAATATCTTCATCTCGTTCCTTCTTAATAATGACCATTTTTTCAGAAAAATTCATCACTTCAAGAATCTCTCTTCTCATAAACCCATAAAATACCTTCTATACCAAAAATTATAACCTATCGAAAGCCCCGACCAATTCCCAATTGTAACAATGACAACACCGCCATTCAAACCACTATTCACTGCCATTATTGAAAAATATATAATAAGTTAGGCGAGGTTATTCCTCTCCCATTACCATAGTTGATGAAATGAATTTATCATATATAAATCAATTAAATAATATATTGAAGTAACTTTGCTACATATTCATATGAAAACAAATAAGTAAAGGTTGTAGCAAAATATTTAATAAAGTTCATGAAAAAGAATCACGATATTTTTGTTTTTAACACATGACTTATTATTATATCCATTTAAACCCCTTTAAATCGACTCTTTCTAGTAAAAATGGGATTAGTCATTTCCATTTTTTTATTGATACCATCAAAACAACAACACATATCTATAATTACTTTCAAAATATAAATGGGAAACTAAATAATGCAACAACCAATAAAGAATAATTTTTAACTTTTTTATTGCAAATAAATATAATTATTAAAGAAAGTAAATGAAATATGAAAATGAGAAAGAAAGAAAGAAAAATTATTCGTAACAAAGTGATTGGAAGAAATCAAGAGAAAAAACATTTTGAAGATATAAGACAAGGACTATGCTTTTATAAAGAAAAAATAATGTTTGAAGTGTGTAGGAGAAGTTTGAAGTTTTATAAAGAAAAATAGTGTTATAAGAAAGTGTGTAGTGGAAGTTTGAATTTTAAATTTTAAAATTTAAATTTGAAATATAAAGATGTCAGATTGCATTAAATGGTCTCTAGAATTTGTGTTGGGAACAAACCAAATATTAAAATATTAATATCAGACGGAACTGCATCAGAGGCATTAAATATTGAAAGAATAAAAAAATGTATTTGGTGAAAGAACCAAAAGGTAGTATAGAAACAAAATTCAGTATCGAAAGAAAAAAGAATGAGAATTGATGAAGGCATCCACGTGGCTCGATGGGGATCAAACATGGCAATTTGGTAATTTCAAGAGTATTTAATTTTCTTATATGATATATGATCTAAGTGTGTGTTTGATTCCACTTTTATAAGGCCTAAAATCACTTTTAGAGATGTAGAATTGATTCCGCATGATTTTGAGGTGTTTGATATTTCAAAAGTAGAATTGATTCAATCTTTAGAATTGATTCTACTTGAAGTTAGAATTTGTAGCTTATGTCTCTATAATTGATTCTATGTGAATTGTACACTGAAATTTATTTTTCAATTCACTTTTACATAAATGTATCCAAACATAAATCAATTCTACTAAAATTAAATTTGTCCACTGCCATTTCGAATACAGCTCATCTATGCAAGATACGGAGTTGGTATTTTCACTATAAATAGATAAATTGATAGCTAAGCTAAACATTTTAAACATGTCAAAAATTCATAGTTTTGTCTTTTGTGTTTTCATTGAAAAAAAACGAAGAAGTCAAATGATTTTTGTGCCAAGTATTTATTACATCTCAAAAAAAAAAACTTGCGGAGTGTTAATCACCTTGCCACTCAAAATTAAGACGAAAATAATAAATAAAATTAAAATATCTATCACCTCACAACTAAAGTGGGAGATTAAAATTTTTTGAAAACTAAGTTGCGAGGTGAAAACCACCCTATAATACTTTTTAAAAAGAAAGAAAGAAAATAAATGATTAAATGGAGACTTTTCTCTCTCTCCTTTAAATCAGAACTACGACAACGACTTCAAATGCTTCACTCTTCACCAAAATGAAAAAACTATTAATCCTCTCTCTGCCTCAAATCATTTCTTTAGATCCACATTCTTCAAAATGAAAAAGTCATTGTTCTTCTCCATCTACTTCAAATTGAAAAACGTTGTGACGACAAATTGCCTCTCCATTCAACATAATGCAAGGGGTTTATGGCAGATAGTGTGTGGTTACAATAATAATAGTGGTTTGTGTGGTGTGCGGCAGAGATGAAAGGGTTTCACAATATTGTGTGTGTGGTGGTAGTTTTGGCGTCAGGACAGTGGTAGTTTTGGCGACGTGGTGGAAATAACAGTTGTGATTATGGCAAATAGGTGAAGATCCTCTTCTTCTTTTGATTTTTTGATTTTTTGATTTTTTTTCTTTTACTCTCTCTTCTTCCGTTTCTCTATGATGTTTGCTGAAATGATTTTTTTAAATTTTTTTTAGGAATTTCTTCTTTTTCTTAAATATGTTTTGGTTCGATTAGACCAAACTTACGTTTTGGTTTTCTATGTGTTTAAAAGGGGAAGGTGATGAGATTGGAGAGATTTATTGTGTATCTTTACATGTTTGTGTCATGTTGTTGTTAGTAAAAATCCTCTTTTGATTTATGTTTTTCTATTGATTTTTCAGGTTCAGTTCTCCATCCTGCCACATCTGACGCGTTGCTCTGAACACCATCACTTAGAGAGTTACGAAGTGTTTTTCACCTAACAAAATTGCTAGGTGATTTTTACCTAGCAACGTTGCGAGGTTATTTTCATCCAAAAAAAAGTTGTGACTATCATTTTTGCAGGGTGTTTGGCCGCCTCGCAAGTTTAGAGTTGCATAATGTTTTTAAGAGTTGTGAGGTGATTTTAACCTTGCAAATTGTAGTTTTTTGGTAGTATTTTTATATATTCACCCGCGGGAATGTAGAATTGGGGTAGCTTCATATGAAATTTCAAGCAAAATATCTGGTATATATTATATAGTGAAGATAGTCTCTTTAGGTTTTGTCCCACAGAGAGACAGGTCTAAAGTTTTAGTTAACTGGTTCATGATGATTAAAGATGACAATCTTACTCATATCTAATTAGTACCCACAAAAAATATCCACAACAAATAAGGTAAAAATCCATAAAATAGGTACAGGCGCGGGCACAAGTAATTATCCATTAAAATAAGCGGATATGTGTGGGTACGAGTATCTTAGAATCCACCTCTCCCCATACACACACAATGTATATTTATATATTTTAATTTATATCATCATATAAAAAATGTATGTTTATCTCTTTAAAATTATACATCACAATCAAACTATTACACATTTTAATATAAGTGTTCATTTATTTCATAATTCAATAGTATAAACAATTTGAATTTTTCGTTAATTTTGTTAAAAAGTTAAAATGATATGATATTTTTCAATTGATAGATTTATTTTTACTAAAAATGTGGGTAACGGGTGCATGTATGTGTGCTTATGTACCCATAAGATATGGGTATGAGTATAAAGATGGTGCTTACACGAGTATAAATTTGGGTTCAAGGATTATTTTTCAAAACGCGAGTACGAGAATAGATACTATAATATCCTATAATATTCTAGGTAAATCCTATCCATTGACTGGTATGAATATGCCAAGAAGAAAAGGCTCAAGAGAGGTGATATTCTTAGTTTTAGCATGATTCGGATCGACTATTTGTTACTTTGTTGAACCATTAAAGTTTGGTGGAGTAATTTTGAACAATGATGGAGAAGTTGTTACCAAACTTGAGAATGCACTATGCCAAAAATGCGTTTTACTAGCGCACCTTAGACAGCGCTTTCTTCCAAAAGCGCTCCTATAGGTTAAATAAAAAATAGTATACGAAAAAAGTAAAAGCACTGCTAAAAGACCTACCTTAGACAGCGCTTTTTATAAGCGCTTCTAAAAGGCATACCTTATACAGCGCTTTTGAAAGGGCCGAACTTAGACAGCGCTTTTCCCATAAGCGCTATTTAAAGTCATGTAAATTTTTTAAAAAAATATTCTCAAAAGTGCTGCTAGAGGCCCATATTAGCCAGCGCTTGCTAAATGCATACCTTAGCCAGCGCTTTTTCTCCAAAGTGCTGTCTTAGGCGAATTATATTAAAACTATTAAAAAATAGATTCTAATCCCAAACGAAAAACCCTTACTTTTCTATTCTGTATCGTTCTTCTTCTCTCTCAGACGAAAAACCCTAGAAATCGAACCCCAATCTTCTCCATCCATTTCAACAGCTATTCCATCAACATTCCATCTCTACTTTTTTTCAACCTAAAATTGCATTTCGTTTTCGCGACGTAAAGTTCAAACTGTGAGGAATTTCGCAGAATTTCTCGTGCCGTACGCGTTCCTGTAGCAACCTGCCCTAAAAATTTAGCTTTTAGAGTCGCCACCTATTCTGAAGGGCGAATAGGAAACCCTACGCAGTTTAGAGATCAGGGTAAGTTATTATAATCAGGTTGAGGGAAGGTGTTAGGCACCCTCAACCCTTTCCTATCGGCTTTGAATCTAAGGTAAAGGTTTATAGCAAAATTATAGAGGTTTAATAGCTAAGGAAGTGAATAGGGTGAAAATTGAGATTTAGAACTGAATTGAAATTTGAAGGGGGGAGACTCGCCTTGTTGCCAAGTGCCTACGTACCTCCTTATGGAGGATCAGAGTCAACGTAGTTCGGGCACAAGGTTGTACGCCTTAGAATTAGAGTTGATATGGTTTGAAGTTGTTTTGAAGGTATTTTGAGTTACCTTGTTATAGATTTAAAAATCACAGTATCTGTGGGGATGAAAATCCGTAGTGACGTGGTTTAGTATTTTTTAGATATTTTGGGCGTACAACCCTGATTTAATATGGCACCGTTAGATGCGGTGACCAATTGATTTGGTCAGTATAGCTAACGGATTAAGGGTATTGCTGATTTCTCAGATCGATAGATTGATCATCGCGGGCAGCAAATTAAAATGTATTTTAATCTGTATATTTTTATCTCTCGTCTAAAGCGATTGATAGCTTCAATCGGGTCGAAGAGAGAATTATTGAGAGTTACTTAAATTATAAATTAATTAGAACAATTTATTTCTCGTCTAATACGACTAATAGATTTAATCGGTTCGAGGAGAAATTAAGTCATCAACAAAAACAATTAAACAAATTTTAGAAATTTGATTGATTAGTTTATCAAAAAAGACAATTGACACATTTTAGAATTCTAATTAATTAGTTGTCAAAAAACAATTAAACAAATTAATCTTTATTAAAATTAATTTGAATAAGTTTAATTTTTGTTTATTCACATGGGGGTGTATTTTGTTGGGTGTTAGCAAATTGGGTGTGTTACTAGCAAAAGCTTAGGCCCATTAAGGCTTCAAATCCGGTTGATTAGGTGTGGTGAGGGTGCAGGGGTTTTGGTGTGTATACAGATCTGGGAACGTTGGATCTCGTACGTGGCTATCTGAAGGTCTGCATGTGCTTAAATTGAGGGTGCACCGGAAGGGATGTGCACTGGATCACGTCCAGATACACCAACGAGTGGCCATGGCTTGGCCACGCGTCAACCAATCCAAGGCGCATGTTTAGCCTATTTAAATCAAATTCTGAGCCGATGGCTCATTTTTTCTTTTCTTTTCTCTCTCCTTATTCGTTTCTCTCTCAACTCTCTCTTCTTTCCTTCTCGTCCTCCCCTCATTCAAACAATAATCCAGAAAACACCACAAACCACCGCAACTCCCACCGTAAACCACCGTAAGCCGCCGCTAATCAACAGAAAACGATGAAGATCCTCATGATCTTCATCGTCCCAAACTCAACCTTCAACGAATTTACCCAAAAAAAAACCCAGAATCCCAAAGAATCTCAACCCCAAACAAACTTTAATCTAAACACAAAACATGCAACAATTCAAAGCGTAATCCTAAGCTAAGTGTCGATTGAAAGTTTACCTCTTATTCTTGAACTCGGGTTCGTATATGCTCCGATCCCTAATCTCCTTCTTGTTTCTTTGATTTCCAGGTACCACGATGAAGATCCGAGTTCGTGCGTATTCACGGCGCTCCCAGAATTTCCAGCCAAAAGATCTCCCTCATCTAATTTCTTTTCTTCGATTTATAGTTAGGTTTAGGATTAGATTGAATTAGGAAAGATTAGATTAGATTGTTAGGTTTTAATTTGATTCAGATTTGATTTGTAAGTGTACGAATTATGTTTAATAAAATTTGATTTATTTTTGTTAAGATCTGATTCAATTTGCGTTTTGTTGTTTGATTGTGATTGAAGATTGATTCTGATTCTTTGGAGACTCATGGGCTTGGGCGGATGTTAGGGTTTGTGGTGGTTGCGGCGGCGCCGCTGGTGGTGTAAGGAAGGAGCTAGGGTTTGTGTGAAGAGAGGGAGACGGTGAACAGGGCCGGGTCAGTTTGACCCGCCTGTTTGATCCAACAGATCCACGGCCCAATTACTTTTTTTTTTGCTCGTTTTTGGCCCAACAACAATGTTTCAGTAAAAAAAACATTAATAATCCTTAATGAATTAATTAATTATTTGACTAAGATAATCAGATTTCTTTAATAATAATATTTAAACTAATCCTAAATTAGATTAACACAAGCTAGTAGCCTAATTATCCTGCATATTTGTGATAAAACTAAAAAATAGGATTTCTCACAATAAACCAATAATTCTAAACTAAATCAAATAATATTTTACACTTAAAATCAATAATAGAAGATTGTTAAATGATGAGGTAAATGGGCCTAAGATCAATTTGGATCTCAAATTTTTTCTATTCACACCTCTATTTTATTTTTAACCAATTTATAAGGGTATTTTATAAGAGATCGAGTTTAACAATAGATATATTAAACCCTATGGCTCTTAATTTTTAACACCCTTAGTAAATTAAAACAGGAATTGTATCGGGTAAATTTTGGGGTATGACAGCTGCCCCTATTTAATTACCTTGGATTGAATGGCGTGAGAATACGTAGGTCTCACGCTTTTCGGATCGAAGAGTTATTAAATAATGGAAGACCCCTAAATTTACCTTATGCTTGAGTGTGACAGAAATGTCCTGCTGAAGCCCGAGACTTACATAGCGAGAACTCACAGTTAGTCGTGTGGAAGGTTATTTTTTTTTTTGTAGATGCATATGTATCATGTATATGATCTTGTTGTTTGTACAATGTACATGTGTGAATGCTTATGCATGAAAACGTTGCGTGTACGCAAATGTGTATGCATGATCATCCATTGAATTTGCTTAACCCCTTTTGTGACGTTCGCGAATCCTGGTACGGATTATATTTGAGGAGATGAAGAAATGTCTTACATAAGACTATCTGAAGAGGTTTTCTGAATAGGATAGATCGTTGATAGATGTGAAGGAGATTAGGCTTTAAACAAAGCTCCGTGGAGAATGTCTTAGAGAAGACTGAATGAGGAAACTCTTTGGAAGTGCGAGATGTCTTTAGAAAAAGACTGGAAGTTTTTTTTTGAATATTACCTAAAGAGGTTGAGGTATGTCTTAAACAAAACTAGAAAGGCTCCTGAAATGTCTTAAGCCAGATTATCCTAGAGAGGTTTCTAAAAAGATTATGAAATTTCTTGAGTAATATTACCCAGAAAGGCTCCTAAAAAAGATATGAGACGTCTTAAGACAACCTTGACAGATTCCTTTAAGGGGTGTGAACTTTCTTAAACAAGATTACCTAAGAAGGCTGAAATGTGTCTTAGAAAAAACTGGATAATTATTTGAAAAATACTACCTACAGAGGTTTCTAAAAAGATTGTGAAATGTCTTGAACAAGATCACCCGGAAAAGCTCCTAACAGGATATGAAACGTCTTAAACAAGACAACTTTGACAAGTTCCTATAAAGGATCTGAAACTTCTTAAACAAGATTACCCAGAGAGGTACGAAACATCTTATACAAGATTACCTAGAGAGGTATGAAACATCTTAGACAAGATTACCTAGAGAGGTATGAAACATCTTAGACAAGATTACCTAGAGAGGTATGAAACATCTTAGACAAGATTACCTACAGAGGCTTCTAAAAAAGAGTGTGAAGTGTTTTAAACAAAACTAACCTAGAGAGGTTCCTATAAAGGACATGAAATGTTTTGAACAGAACTACCTAGAAAGGTTAGGGTATGTCTTAGACAAGACTGCTTGCGAAGATTGATGATCATTTTGGACAAAACTACCCGGAGAGGTGAGAAACTGTTTGATTGCTTCTGGATTGTCTCTAAAAAGACTTGGAATGAGGTATTAGAATCGTATTTGTTAAGATTGAATCGTTGATACGATCGTGTGTGCGCTGTAATTGGATGATAACATCCCTTTGATTAGGAAGTGACCTGAAAAGGCAATTGTTGAATTTATGCAGTGTTATGATATGTGTGTCATGTAATGAGATTCTCGAAATAAACGAGAATTATGTATGTATGACAATTCCACATTGTGGGCTGTGGGTAATACAGGCGTAAGAAGGCCCATTACACAGTAGTGCTCCTTGTGTGATACTGGCGTGATTTCCTCAATATCGGAAATTCTGAGAGACACACCATTTTGACTTGGAGGAAACATCCTTAGAGAGAGCTCGAATATTACCATGTCACGCCATGAACCTGATATGCATTGCCCCAGTATTTGAATTCTTGAAAGATATGCCCCCGTTAATAGGATCATTGATTGTATGCCCCTATAATCCTTGCTATTTTGCCCCCGTTTAGGAGAACCCCCTAGATGTGATTCTCCCGGTTCCGGGATCTTTGTTAGCAATGATCGCCTTTGATTAACCCCATCTCCATGATGATAGGTGTTGATTTGGATATGAAGCAGATGCTTTTCAGAATTAGTCATGCGTCTTAGTCGTGTCCGATGGACAAAAGTTCACTGAATACTCAGGATGAGATGATGTCTTCTGAAGAGATTCCTGGAAAGGATATGATATTGTCTTGAACAAAGATTGTGCTTTAAATAAAGCTCGGGAAGGCACGTTTGCAAAGAAAGGTCAAAAGATTCCTATAGAGGACAAAGACTGTTTTAAGGAATATAATGTTTTAAACAAAATTCAGGGAAAGACGTTTTGAAGAAGGTCATCCTAGAAAGGATAGGAGACTGTCCTAAAGAGGACTGTACTTTAAACAAAGTTTGACACAGTTTTTTTTTGGAAGCATAAGAGAAGTTTGAACATGTCCGAAAAGATTGACGGGTGTCTTTAAAAAGATTACCTGGAAAGGATGAGGGATATGTTTTTTTTTTTTTTAGAGAAAATTACCTCAAAAGGGTAGGGGATGTCTTAAAGAAGATTAACTGAAGAAGTTAAGAGATGTCTCACAAAAGACTACCTAGAAAAGGTTTTTTTTTTTAGAAAGGAGCATGTCTTAGAGAAGACTATCTGAAAAGATTTCTGAAAACGACGAGAGACACCTGGAAAGGTTTGTAGGATGTGTCTTAAAGAAGACTATTTGAAAAGGGCTCCTAGAAAGGATCATAGATGTTTGAACATGTCTTAAAGAAGGCCATATGGACAGATTGAGAGATGTTCTATAAAAGTTCCTGGAAAAGAACGTGAGAGTGGTATTGACAACATTTGATATTGGGTGACCTTTTGCAACGTGCCCCCAGTAATGGACTTGCCCCACGGGCTGTTCAGCGTCCTTAAGAGATTCCATGGATCTTGATTTGATTGCCCCATGTAAATGGGATGATGACGAGTTATGCCTTGTGTACACGTTAGCCATTCCAGTCATGCGTAAGAGATGTTTCTTTTTTTTTTTTTTTTTTTGACAAGCTTTTAAAAGCTACTTCATCAGTCAGTAGGATCTTTAACCATTAGCCATGCCCCATGCAACTTCTCCCTGATGTTAACATTTAAATCTATATAGACAAGTGTACTTTATAATGAAATGCAAATGCCTATGTCTGTCTTGAAAGTTTAAAAACATTTTTTTGAGTAAAACAAAGTTTTTTTTGTAAGAAAGTGATATCAACTCAAGAGTTATAGTAGACCTTAAGGAGTCGGGATACCTTTAGTAACGACATGCTTTCGAACTAACCACGTTTCAGTTAGGACTTTTAAGGGTTGTAACGTGGCCTGGTTCATGGTTTAAAGAAACAAAAGATAGAGGCTCAAAGTTTATTTGTACCCATCCCAATCTTCATGATGTTCTCCAGTCCTATGCTCAGTTAGCTATGTATTTAGTCTCCAAAAGAATTTGGGAATTGTGACATTGACATTTGTGATGGTTCAAAAACCAAAGGTTTATCTGTAAAGGCAGTCATTCTCCTTTTTTGTAGTATTTTCCTTTTGTCGAAGGTACATAGCAACCTTTTTCGACTTTGTTATCCCTAACTTTTTTTTGAACTGCTTGTTTTAAAATTACAGTCAGCGGGATGCCCCAATTTTGCCTAAGTCTCCTTAATAGGTTTTGACTTAGCAGGCTCTTGCATTGCTTTCTTTTTCTTTGAGGACATTGACTGCCGGACTTAATGATGATGGGGGACCATCGGTGATTATGTTCAAAGGAACAACTTGGAATAATTAAGTTAACTGAGCAGCTACCCTACCCCAGGTTATATATTAAGGGTTTTATTTTGCATGAAGGAAAACTCCTACTTCTTTGGGCTCAAAGGGGTTGACGAGGGATTAACATCCTTATATCTCCGTTACTTAGGAATTGAAACAATGCCTGTACATCGTCAACACGGTCTGTTCGAAGGCGTAGTGTATGAAATTGTGGTATCGTTTTCGTCATTCTCCCTCAAAAGGTGTACGACTTTAATCGAGAGTTGAATATCACAAAGAAGAAAACCGAGTAAAAACACAGCTTTAAATATAGTGAGAACACTAGGAATGAACCAAGACAAATGTAAGCAATGCATTAATGATTTTTTTGAAAAGTACATAGCATATGTCATAAGACTAATGTTTAAACAAACGAAAAGAAATTGCGAAATGGAAACAAAACTAATGATCTAAGAAATCCTCCTTCTAGCCACCTATGGTGTTAGACTTGCTAGGATCTTCGAACTCAATGAGCCCTTCTTCAATCAAATCTTGGATCTTGTGCTTCAATGGCCCACAATCCTCTGTATCATGACCAGGACTATCTGAATGATAAGCGCACCTAGCATGATGCTTGTACCCGGGAGCGGGGTTAGCCGGAGCTGAGTATGGAGGCAGCAGAGTTACCAAGTTCTGACTGAGCAGATGTTGCAGAGCTTGAGACAGCGACATGTGCAATGGGGTGAATGATCGTTTTGGCTTGGACCTCCAGAGGCGTTGGCCAACCTGTTGTTTTTGCTGATCCTTCTGTTGTAGTGTTGGTGTCTGATTAACCAGGATCGCTCCAACAGTGTTGGGTTCCTTTTTTCCGTCATATGACTTCTTTGTGTGATAGGAACCTGAGGGTGCCCCTTTTATCTTCCCATTTTTGATTCCATCTTCAATTCTTTCGCCAATGACTACCATGTCCGAGAACCCTGAAGATGTGCATCCGACCATCTTGTCGTAGTATGGTCCTTGCAAAGTGCTCATAAATATGTCCACCAGTTCTTTGTCCATTAGGGGAGGTTGGACTCGAGAAGCCATTTCCCTCCACCTTTGGGCATACTCCTTGAATGATTCATCCTTCTTATGTGACATGTTTTGTAATTGCATCCGATTGGGTGCCATGTCCAGGTTGTACTTGTAATGCTTTAAGAAGGCGTTGGCCAGATCATTCCAGCTTCGGACAGAAGACTTCTCTAATTGCATGTACCAGTCAATAGACGCTCCGCTTAAACTTTCTTGAAAGAAATGTATCATTAGCTTTTGATCGTGAGCGTAAGCAGCCATTTTCCGCACATACATGCGCAAGTGATTCCTCAGACATGTGAGTCCTTTGTATTTCTCGAAATCTGGAATCTTGAATTTGCGAGGGATAGTCAAGTCTGATACCAAACTCATTTCGAAGGCATCCACATCGAAGACATCGTACCCTTCTATCACTTTTAGTCTCTCCTCCAGCGCCTTGATTTGTTCACTGTCCTTGGAGTCCTCCCCAGAGTTGGGATTAGACTGTTGTGTCTGAGGTGCTTGATCTGTGTTGTTCACCTCTTGCACTCCGTATTGTAAATCCAAGTAATCAAGATCCTTAGGGACATTGTCAGCAGGAATGCGAACTGTGCGGGATGTCCCTTTAGTCTGTGGAGTGGGGACAAATCCCTCTTGAGAGGTATCTCCTTTCTCTTGGAATTGGATAGCTCTCCTGACAGATCGGACCTGAGGTCTGTCTTTATCCGGGCCAAAGCCTGAAACAAATCCTAGCAGCGGATTTTTGTCGTTGGGAATTTCATCCTGAACCAGGGTATCCCTAGACTGAACCTCTTTTGCCTTTTCTTGTTGATCTAGGAGGGCCTTCATGAATCCTAGCATTTGAGTCATACCTTCCTTAACCTCTTCCACACTAACCTTCAGTTGATCCAACTCCCCACGGAGGGCGGCTTGATTCTGTTCTAGCTGCTCCATTGATTTCTTTTGCTGAAATCTTGTTTGATAAGACGGTCGGGATGTTAGATTATCCTTCCCAATGATCTCTTGCTCTGAAGGTAAAAGAGAAATCTTCTTTTTAATGCCATGAGAGTGATACGCATGTCATGAATGATATGCATGCTATGAATGATATGCTTCATGCGTATCCAAAATATAATAACTCCTTTTTTTTGTATTATTTTTTTTGATAGGACATGATGCAAGAATGCACATGATGCATGACGAATGCCACAATTATATGAAATATATATATATACAAGAAATAATGAAAGCACACAGTTAAACACATAAGCATATAAGCCCTAGGATCATAGGTTCGACGTAACGGCTCAGGGGCCTACCCTTCCCACGGGAATGTTCTAGAAGGTCTCATGGGATCGTTCGTAACCGCCGAGACTTTTTGTCTCTTTGGATTTTGGAACGACTCATTGGTCCACGAGGTTCGAATTTTAGGGGTTGGTTCCCAGAGAGATCAGCTAAATACCCAGTCCAGCCCTCAACAAGGTCGAGCCTCGTATCAGACCTTTCCGAATATTTAACCCACTCTGAGTGGAATTATAATAAGACTCGTAGGCGATGTAATTCCCCTCTGGTCATTATTATAATTCCCACGCTTAGGCTTAACAGCAATTTACAATATCCCAACAGAATACCATAAAATAACAAATATAAAGATATTTAATTAAATTAAACGTAAATAAATAAATTGTAGATGAATAAATAAATAAAAATTTAAATATTTAAGGAAAACCTAAATTCTAAACCAAACCCTAATTTTGGCAAAATTTGCCAAACCCCAAAAAAGTTCGCCAAAACCTAAAAAGTTTGCCAAAACCTAAACCCTCTCAAGCCTTAGGAGCATAATAATTCACCATTGATGATTGTCCCCAGCAGAGTCGCCAGCTGTAGCAACCTGCCCTAAAAATTTAGCTTTTAGAGTCGCCACCTATTCTGAAGGGCGAATAGGAAACCCTACGCAGTTTAGAGATCAGGGTAAGTTATTATAATCAGGTTGAGGGAAGGTGTTAGGCACCCTCAACCCTTTCCTATCGGCTTTGAATCTAAGGTAAAGGTTTATAGCAAAATTATAGAGGTTTAATAGCTAAGGAAGTGAATAGGGTGAAAATTGAGATTTAGAACTGAATTGAAATTTGAAGGGGGGAGACTCGCCTTGTTGCCAAGTGCCTACGTACCTCCTTATGGAGGATCAGAGTCAACGTAGTTCGGGCACAAGGTTGTACGCCTTAGAATTAGAGTTGATATGGTTTGAAGTTGTTTTGAAGGTATTTTGAGTTACCTTGTTATAGATTTAAAAATCACAGTATCTGTGGGGATGAAAATCCGTAGTGACGTGGTTTAGTATTTTTTAGATATTTTGGGCGTACAACCCTGATTTAATATGGCACCGTTAGATGCGGTGACCAATTGATTTGGTCAGTATAGCTAACGGATTAAGGGTATTGCTGATTTCTCAGATCAATAGATTGATCATCGCGGGCAGCAAATTAAAATGTATTTTAATCTGTATATTTTTATCTCTCGTCTAAAGCGATTGATAGCTTCAATCGGGTCGAAGAGAGAATTATTGAGAGTTACTTAAATTATAAATTAATTAGAACAATTTATTTCTCGTCTAATACGACTAATAGATTTAATCGGTTCGAGGAGAAATTAAGTCATCAACAAAAACAATTAAACAAATTTTAGAAATTTGATTGATTAGTTTATCAAAAAAAGACAATTGACACATTTTAGAATTCTAATTAATTAGTTGTCAAAAAACAATTAAACAAATTAATCTTTATTAAAATTAATTTGAATAAGTTTAATTTTTGTTTATTCACATGGGGGTGTATTTTGTTGGGTGTTAGCAAATTGGGTGTGTTACTAGCAAAAGCTTAGGCCCATTAAGGCTTCAAATCCGGTTGATTAGGTGTGGTGAGGGTGCAGGGGTTTTGGTGTGTATACAGATCTGGGAACGTTGGATCTCGTACGTGGCTATCTGAAGGTCTGCATGTGCTTAAATTGAGGGTGCACCGGAAGGGATGTGCACTGGATCACGTCCAGATACACCAACGAGTGGCCATGGCTTGGCCACGCGTCAACCAATCCAAGGCGCATGTTTAGCCTATTTAAATCAAATTCTGAGCCGATGGCTCATTTTTTCTTTTCTTTTCTCTCTCCTTATTCGTTTCTCTCTCAACTCTCTCTTCTTTCCTTCTCGTCCTCCCCTCATTCAAACAATAATCCAGAAAACACCACAAACCACCGCAACTCCCACCGTAAACCACCGTAAGCCGCCGCTAATCACCAGAAAACGATGAAGATCCTCATGATCTTCATCGTCCCAAACTCAACCTTCAACGAATTTACCCAAAAAAAAACCCAGAATCCCAAAGAATCTCAACCCCAAACAAACTTTAATCTAAACACAAAACATGCAACAATTCAAAGCGTAATCCTAAGCTAAGTGTCGATTGAAAGTTTACCTCTTATTCTTGAACTCGGGTTCGTATATGCTCCGATCCCTAATCTCCTTCTTGTTTCTTTGATTTCCAGGTACCACGATGAAGATCCGAGTTCGTGCGTATTCACGGCGCTCCCAGAATTTCCAGCCAAAAGATCTCCCTCATCTAATTTCTTTTCTTCGATTTATAGTTAGGTTTAGGATTAGATTGAATTAGGAAAGATTAGATTAGATTGTTAGGTTTTAATTTGATTCAGATTTGATTTGTAAGTGTACGAATTATGTTTAATAAAATTTGATTTATTTTTGTTAAGATCTGATTCAATTTGCGTTTTGTTGTTTGATTGTGATTGAAGATTGATTCTGATTCTTTGGAGACTCATGGGCTTGGGCGGATGTTAGGGTTTGTGGTGGTTGCGGCGGCGCCGCTGGTGGTGTAAGGAAGGAGCTAGGGTTTGTGTGAAGAGAAGGAGACGGTGAACAGGGCCGGGTCAGTTTGACCCGCCTGTTTGATCCAACAGATCCACGGCCCAATTACTTTTTTTTTTGCTCGTTTTTGGCCCAACAACAATGTTTCAGTAAAAAAAACATTAATAATCCTTAATGAATTAATTAATTATTTGACTAAGATAATCAGATTTCTTTAATAATAATATTTAAACTAATCCTAAATTAGATTAACACAAGCTAGTAGCCTAATTATCCTGCATATTTGTGATAAAACTAAAAAATAGGATTTCTCACAATAAACCAATAATTCTAAACTAAATCAAATAATATTTTACACTTAAAATCAATAATAGAAGATTGTTAAATGATGAGGTAAATGGGCCTAAGATCAATTTGGATCTCAAATTTTTTCTATTCACACCTCTATTTTATTTTTAACCAATTTATAAGGGTATTTTATAAGAGATCGAGTTTAACAATAGATATATTAAACCCTATGGCTCTTAATTTTTAACACCCTTAGTAAATTAAAACAGGAATGACAGTTCCAATCTGATTTCTTGCTCGTGATTCACGACTTCACACATTTTCCAACTGAATTTGTTTGAGATTCCCTCCTTCACGCTTCATATTTTGTGGTTTTTGTAGTGTTCATGATTAGCACCTTCACAAGACACAGTTCATGTATTCATCTTTCAGATTTCAAATTATATTTATGGAATTAGGGGTTGTTGGGTATATTTTTTTGAACATTTTTTGTTCAGTTTTGATTTATGTTCATGCGCTTCTGGTAATTTGATTACTCTTTTATTGATATGGATTATTGTCTCTGATATAAATTAAATTTGTGTTCTACTAATTTCTGGTATTAATATAGATTATTGTCTCTGATTATTTGATGTTCAACTGAAACCAGTCAGACCGACGTCACCAGCAAACCACTGCTCCTCGCCAGAAAATCGCCGCTCAGTTAATTGTCGTAAACGCCTCCACAGGTAATTCACTTAGTTAACTTCCTCTGTTTTATATTTTTATCGTAATCTAAGACTCGTAATACCTTCCCAAGTTGCCACCAACACTGCTCTTAAGGGATATGACAGATTTTTCTCTTTGAGTCCTTAGTTCTGTTGTTTAGAAAATTTGTGTACCAAACAGATGAAAGTTTAGGTTGCCTGCAACAGCTTCATGTTGTTGTCTATCATCCATGAAGGAAATTGACAGACTGTTCTTGATTTGCCGATGTTGGGTTTTACTTGTAGTTTATTTATCTTTTGAGTAGTAATCATGTATCGGCTAGATTTTAAACCAACTCTAATTTTGTATCTTCATTTTAAGAGTTAAAACTGAGACTAGCAAGAGTTTAAACCAGTTTTACTCTTACTTAATTGGGGTTTACTAGAAAACCATCTTTATGATATTATCAACTTTCTTATAGAGTATGTAAAAGAAATAGAGAAAAGAGAAGCTAGAATTCAATAGTGAGAAGAGTAGTAAGATAGTTATATGGATGGAACATGGAAGCTAGGGTTTGTTATGATGATAATATATAAAAGGGTGAAGGGTTGATGATCATAGGATTTTTTGAATGAAAATTGTGAATATTGAAATATGAAATAGATGATAGTTTGGTCTAAAGGGAGAGTAGCAGGAGAAAAAAAGGAGAGAGGAGGTGTAGAGGAAGTAAGGTGTGTGAAATATATGTGAGATGTGAGTGATGTGCTTTTCTTGTGGGAGAGATAATAAATTTGGGGTCCAAAGTGGATTTTGTTTGTAGAAAGTGGATTGCATATGCTGACAAAATGGATTTTGTTGTAGAAAGTGTTTGTGGGTTCTGGGAAGAAACTAGTTAGTTCATCCAAAGACAAGTTTTTGAGAGTGTGGGATATTGATACCCAGCATTGTATGCAAATTATTGGGGGGCATCATAGTGAAATATGGTCATTGGATGTTGATCCTGCTGAGAGGTATCTTGTTACCGGTTCAGCAGACAAGGAACTTCGTTTTTATACAATTAAGCAAGATTCTGTGGATAGGGAGAGTATAAATGATGGTGGAGATTCTTCTGTTTCAAATAAATGAGAAGTTTTGACGCATTTTGGTGAGATTCAGCGGCAAAACAAAGATAGAGTTGCCACTGTCCAGTTCAACAAGTCTGGGAATTTGCTAGCATGTCATGTTGCGGGAAAGATGGTAGAAATATTCCGTGTATTGGATGATGCTGAAGCCAAGCGTAAAGCCAATCGTAGGGTTAACCGCAAAAAGGAGAAGAAGCATGGTAAAGAAGGCTATAGAGGGAGCTAAAAATGGAGTTGTAAGTAATGAGAACAAAGAGGATAATTCTACTGTGACTGATGGACCCATAGAAAAAAGTAAAATCACAGTTACCGTGCCTAATGTTTTTAAATTGTTGCATACTATTATTAGAGCTAGTAAAAAGATATGCTCCATTTCTTTCTGTCCAACCACTCCAAAGAATTCATTTGGAACTTTAGCATTGTCCTTAAACAATAATCTAATTGAGTTCTACTCCATTGAAAACAGTGAAACCAAAAAAAACTTGGTATTGATCTTCAGGGGCACCGCTCTGATGTTTGAAGTGTCACACTTAGTTCACACAGCACTTTTCTGATGTCCACTAGTCATAATGCATTAAATATTCTGAACCCAAGTACTGGTTCTTGCTTAAGGACCATTGATTCTGGATATGGTTTTTGCAGTTTAATTCTTCCCACTAACAAGTATGGACTTGTTGGAACTAAAGATGGAACCTTAGAAATTATTGACATCGGAAGTGGTACTCGTGTTGAAGTTATTGAAGCTCGTGGAGGCTTTGTGCGGACAATTGCTGCCCTGGCGAATAAACTTGGCTTTGTCACAGGAAGTGCAGATCATGAAGTAAAATTTTGGGACTACCAAATTAAGCAAAAACCTGGTCAAGTGCGCTCTTCATATCATTCCCTATTTTATAAAGTATTTGTTTGTTTTATAATAAGGGAATACAATAACTTACCTTTTCAATTCATATACTCCACATATAAAACATTGATAGAAGTATGGAAGATCTTTTGTATATAGTTTTTTACTTGGAGACTCTTCTGCAATAGTTTTTATGTTTTATATTTGTTGTCTAGAACTAGAGTTGGTATATAAACATATAAGTAGAAATTTAAAACTTTTGGCCACGGGACGAGACTCGAGACGGACATTCCACTTTCTATGAAGCCAAGGTTGCAACATGATTTGTGGAGCAAACTACATGCTGGAAGCAGAATGTGTTCTGCATAATGTGAATAGCAATTTTATATGAAGGATTGTTTCTTAATTTTTAGGATAGCATGTTGATTTTTCTGCTATTATTTGAAAATTTAATTTTATTATTTGCTATGTTTAGAGTGTAAAAGTCAATAATGTTCAAAATCTATAAACATTGCTTCGAAAGTTATCTGGGTAGCTCTACTGTCTATGTGTATGATTTACTACATTCTTTCACTGGGTTATATTTTAAATAAAAGTGGGAGGAATGTGATTATACTTATTTTAAATATAAATGTATCTTTCAATAACTCATTTGCTAGAGTTGGTACAAAGCAAAAGAAGGAAGAACAATTATCTCTTTCATCTCAGATAAACATGAACTGGTTTTCTTCTCTGGAATCAAATAATGTTGGCTCTCCAATATTCTATTTTAATTCTAATGAATGTAAATTTGATCAACCTATTAAATTTGATTAAACTATTGAAGAGTGCTTTAAATTTAATTAGATTTTTTTAATTGATTCATAACATATTTATTAATATATTTATATTTGATTTACATCTTTAATCAAAGTGGTGGATAACTTGATTAGAAATATTATTTGATCATCCTATTTTGAGTAGGGAGAATTTGTGATAGTCTTTATAGCATAATGTTTGCTCTTTTATGGTAGAAGACAGACTTGGTTTAAGATTCATCACCGATATAAATAAAATATTTATTCTTTAAGTTAGTTCAAAACTATAAAACCTTCAATGGACGTTGTTGGGGTTCATTTTCTAAGAAGGAGCGTTATTTAAACACTCAATATTTGACATCGGATATCATGCATATACTAATGTTTCTATCTCTCTTCTACTTTTTCATTTCATACACTAACTTTAGTAATACATCATTACACCTAAAAATTACACTTCACCCCTTTTTAACAGTGCTGACAAGCAGGACTATTATGATGAAGATATTGAGTTGAGCTTATATAATATGGCTAGTATTTATAATAATAAAAATATATTAATAATAAATAATTAGATAAAATCATCATTGTATTTGTTATTATAAATAAAGTGGTTGATACGTAAGTGAGATTTTTCTAAATATTCGTGTGTATATTTATTTATTTATTTATGGGAATTGTTTTAAATTACGAGTTTATGTTTTATTAGCGTTATACAAGTTTTTCGAGCACAAAGAGGAAGTCAAGTACCAAAGAGTAAAGTCAACAACATCACATGGATTCGAGTGGATGTATATTAATTAATTATCACAATTTTGATTATATAAATAGTGATGATACGTGATAAAACTTAGGCATTATCCATACTTTCTTTCCATGTGTAGTGTCCTGGGCAGCGTAATGAAGTAGATTGCGGTTTTTACATGTTGCAATTTATGAAAGAAATTCTTCTTTCGAATCAAATAGAGATTCCGTCCAAGGTATGGATTTCTAACTTAAGTGGTATTTTAATATTTAACACATATTTCTCATATAATTAAATAGTTTTAACTTAAACATACCATGTTATATTATTTTGTAGTACTTTGATGACTTCAAGTGTGCTACTTACTCAAGATCTAAGTTGGATGAACTTAAGGAGGAATGGTGTCAATTCATGATTGAGTTCAAAGTTGTATAGGTATATTGAAATCTTACTATAATTGATGAGAATTTTGAGTATAGCCAAGTGCATGTTGCAATATTTTATTTATCTACATAGATTATTTAGTGATATGTAGGCCGTTTGAAATACATTCGTGGAAAATGTAGAATGGTTTTATGTACACTAATGTAGAATGTTTTTCATCTTTATATTATTTTGTTTTTGGTTTTCTGTTATTCTGTTTTGTGATTGTAATGGTTTGATGCAATTGCAGGATATTGAAGGGTAAAAAGGTTAGAGTTGCTGGCAAGAAGAAAAATTAGATATTTAGCATCCTTTTGACTTGTGTAAAAAATAACAATGTTTTAGATGATGCAATTGTTTTCATTGAATTGGATGTAATTTTGTTGTTGTTTATTAATATTTTCTTAGCATCTTAGCATATAAAAAATACAAAGTTTATTCGTATATATATATATTCTTAGCATCTTAGCTCTGAAAAATAGAGTTTTTTTTATTGTTGTTTATATGTGAAATTTGTAATGGTATATACAGGTGCAAAATGCGGTGAAAACCTGGGTCAAACCTTTTTTAAATAGATGCATCTAAAAATTTCGTGGACATTAGACAACATTTTAAAAGAGAAGCGCTGCCTAAAAGCTCTTTAAAAATTTTGTTCAGAAAAGCGCTGCCTAAATGGGGCCTTTAACAGCGCTTTTAAGAAAAAAGCGCTGGCTAAATTGTGCCTTTAGAAGCGCTTGTGGGAAAAGCGTTGCCTAAAGGTGGCCTTTAGCAATGCTTTTAAGAGGCTTTTTCTTAAATATTGTTTCAGAGAAGCGCTGTTTAAAGTGGGCCGTTAGCAGCGCTTTTAATATAAAAGCGCTGTCTAAAGGGGGCCTTTAACAGCGCTTTATAGGTAAAAGTGCTGGCTAAAGGGTGCCTGTAGCAGCGCTTTCAAGGTGAAAAAAAGCGCTGCCTTTACCTATGGCAGCGGGGGAATAGACAGTGCTTTAAAGCGCTGCCTAAAGCCAAAAAAAGCGCTGTCTTTTTCCTTGTTTGGCGTAGTGATGTGAGCAAACTTGGCTCAAAACGTGAACAACAAGTCCTTAGGGATGCTAAAAGAAAATAAAAAGAAGTATAAGAAATTAAATCCATAAACATGTAGGTCATGTTAATGAAACTAATTTGTGTTATTAATCACACACATTAAGAAAAACCTTGATTGGAGGTAAATCGTCATTGATGTACATTTTGGTAACATTGTAAGTGTTTGTAATAGATAATGGACAGTTTCCTACATATATAATTACACGACTAAGTTAAAGCTTTCCAATATTAAGTTTGCAGTTTAATGTACAAAGAAAAGGGAAAAAGTATACAACAATCTTCTTCCTTAAATTTCGCATATTAGAGTAAGATGACAATTGGCAAAGATGAATTCTTTTGTTGTTGATTGTAATTGATGAATTGCAAGGCATATGCCTCCCAAAGGGTACAAATGATGGTGTTCTTGCGACAAAACATGAATGAAAATGTAATACATAGTAATATAAGAGGAAGTAAGGTATGTTAAGTGTAGTGTGCAGTTGGTAGACATCATACATACCCCAAATCTCTCAAGACCAAGTTGACATGATGTTTTTTACTCCCACTATGGATTTGTGTGTAGCCTATCTCGTCAACCATTCCTATTATGTATAAAAAAAGGTTGTAAACATATATTGGTTGAAGAAAACAATATGCGAAATTAATTGGTAGTATATAGAAAAAGATTTATACCTATTAGAACATCTTTCTTTCATCTCCCAATGATGATATCACCAAAAGGTGTGAACTTGATAATTTTATCTAGAATCAGATGTTTGTTAACATCACCAATTGTGGTGCCTCCAGTGAACTTCACCAGATATTTATGGTCAAAAGGTTTGAACACCAGTTCATTCAACTGAACTTGAAAGCTGCCTACACCCAAAGTAATAAAACGATGTTTTACATGTTATAAAATGTAAAATACAAGTTAAAATGGTAAAAAAAACATGTTAGTAAAATAGAATGAAAAGGATGATGATAAAAAATGTTACATAAGTTATCTGAAACATACTGAAGACAAAAAATATGAATTAAAACCATATCCACAAAAATAATGGAAATGTAGTTGGTTTTAGTAAATTTTGATAAAACATATTTGAGTAAAATTCATGTTAATGCGGCAGATAGGAAAACTTGTTAATATACTCAAGAAGACTTGATTTAAACCTAAATGTTCCCAAAGATAACAAATTAACCTAAACAATAATCTCTTTGACCAGCCGAATAAAGAAAATGGAGCAATGTATGACAAAATATAAAGATTGGTAAATAGGAAAAAGTATGAAATAAACATGAAAGTAACTCACATATTTGTCTACGACTATCATTTCGAAATGCTCCCCTGTGTTGGAGATGACAGTTCATTTATGGTGGACTTTTACCACAATCTCATAGCTCTTTCTTATCGTTGATGTCGTTAATATTTTCAAATGGTTTGGTCATAAGAAATGGATGCTATTGGATCCTTAAGACTATTTTAAGGAATAGAGATATGGTTGTTGGTTTGCATGTCTAGCAAGCTGATAGAGATAGAGTGAAAATCAAAGATATATACTATGAAATTAAGGAGCTGAATCAAGTGATAAATCAATATGTTGTGTAGGGGAAGATATTCTATGAGAATTTGGCAAGGCCAAAGGCTATTTTTGGCACATGGTTGGCATGCCATAAAACATTTACCACTAAAGAAAAGCTTAAAAGGTTTGGGATCCTGGATAACGACTCTTGTTGCTTCTGCCCAAATACTGAAACTTTAAACCATATCATGTTTTAGGGCCATGGACTCCTGCACATTTGGAAGATTGTGCTGCAATGGATAAATATAAATCATATTCCTGGCAGGTGGCAGGATGAATTGGAGCGGGATGTGAGCAAAAGTAAAGGCAAGGGCTAGAAAGCCCAATTGTTTACTGTGGAAATTGGTAAACAACCGCTGGTCCTCCCAAAGCCTTAAAACCAAGGGTTACTTACAAGATCGACCAGTTGATCTTAAGACCACGTGCTAAAGTTTGGAATTGTATCTGTTTTGTCGAAGTGTCTACCTAAGAGACGTTTTTCTAAGGCTGATAACAAACACAATGTTTTTCCACACTGAATACCAGATCTGACCGACAGTTGACTCGTAATTGACGGGACAAACCTAGACTTAAGGATTTTTGGTAAAAGTATGGACGTATTGGCCTTGGCCTTCTAGGGTGACTCGTGACCACCAGACAGCGTCGACTCAGAGGTTATTCTTTGATCGTAACAACCGGTCTCAGCCTACTTGGTTGAAATAACAATTAAAAGAAAAAGCAAATTTTGGTTAAAGAACACAACATAGGTAAAAGCTTCGAAACATACAATCAAAAAGTAAAGGATTTGCATTGAAAATAAAGATGGTGATTCACATACATCAAGACTTTCAGCAACTCTTGTTTCCTTAAGGGAGGAAATTGAGCAAAGTGTAAGCAAGCAGTTTGATTGTAATAGTGAACACACATTTTCTACATTATTCTGACCTATTTATAGGATTTACATGAAATAACTACCTAACATAATCTACGGCTAAGATTTGAATTGGCACCAACTGCTTTGTAAGATCCTTCTCTGTGTGTGGCGCTCTTGACACATGACCTTGGCCTGGTAACCGTCCCTTAACATTTCAAACTTTGAAATTTGAATTCTCGCAATTTAGCTACTTCTGGTAACCGTCTCCGATTTTGACGTGTCCCTTTGTCATACCCCAAAATTTGCCCCCTCATTTTTAAAGACAAGAATCTTCAAATGCAAAAATAATTGAAGAGGACATCCTAAGCTTCCCAACAAATTCAAAATTATTCTCAAATAATAAAAATTGAGAAAATTATGGCTGGTAAAAGATGGGAAATTTTAAGTCAATGCATAAAGTCCAAATTGAGTAAATTCATTATTGGGCCACAGTTTTAATCCAATCACCCCTTAAATTGTTTTATTTCAATTATTTTGATTTATTCATTTAAATAATTCAAAATAAGGAAAATAAAATAAGTTAAGCTATTAGTGAGGTCCAAGCTCATTTTCCTTTTAACCTAATGTTTTCTTATAAATAACTAACTACCCTTATTTTTAACCATTCACCAACCATTCACCTCTACCAAATTCTCCATTCCCGTACACTAATAATCAAAAACTCCCATGATTAAACACTCATCCACAAAAAACCTTTTACCATCGTTTCTGACCATTACGAATAATCTTCTGTCACTCAAATTCTGGTTACAGCAGAGTGATAAATTTTCCAGCCTATCAGCCGAATTCTGAAACTATTGTTTCAATTTACTCCGAATTTTTCTCAGAAGTTCAGAAAAAATCGAGGAACAATACTCCTTTAGAATAAAACTCTAAAGGAGTTCGACACTCAAAATCGCAAATTCCTCATTTTTCTATTTTATTTGATTTAATTTCTATTTTCAATTGTTCAAAAAAATCTCAAAAAATTTGTAGCTTCGTTATCTTATTTTATTTGATTTATGATCAGGTTTTTATATTTTTTTTATTTTATTTTGATCACTTTTCTATTTTTCTATTTGTTTTCTTAACCGTGACATTGCATGGTTTATTAACAGGTTTCCTATGGATTGGCCAACTGGAAGGAGCTTTATCCCTTCACCTCAAGGAGGTTATTCGTATTAGGCTTTTGGCCAAATCAAGGTTATTCGTATTTGGCCAAAAACCTTTTGGTATTTGGCCAAATCATGTTATTTGTAATTTTGTCCATAATTTAATTTTCTAAACCCCAATTCTTTTCTTGTGTTGTTGTTATTATTATTATTATTAATATCTTCATTAGTAACATTATTACTATCCTTTTTTGCAGAGTACCTTTGGCTAAAAAGGAGCGGTGCAGGAATATGAGTTTACCATTGTTATGGCATAAAGCTTTTGGCTCTCTTTGGTAAGACATGTTTTCGAGCTTATGGCTTATGTCTTATGTCTTATAAGTTCATATGATAATTTAGACCCGTTTGGTAACTGTCTTTTCATCACAAGCTTATAGCTTATTTTACTATCTTATAGCTTATTTTCCGGATGCTATTTTAAATAGCATTTTAGCTTATGTCTTATAGCTTATTATTTTTTCTTCCTTTTTTATCCTTACTATTTTAATTAAAATTCATTTTTAACCCTTATAATTTATTTTAATTTAAAATAAAATAATTATATATTAAATATCTTTTATGTCATTTTACATTTATAAGTTAATTAAACCGCTAATTTTACCAAACACTTCAACGAGCTTATAAGCTATCAGTCTCAATCATCCGCTATAAGCTATAAGTCATCAGTCATCAGTCATCAGCTATAAGCTATCAGCTAGCTTATCATCCAACCGCTATTTTTATCAAACAGACCCTTTGCCTCTTCGAAAATCCAATTGACATTTCATGGACCTCCAGCCACACCATATCAGATCAAATCCTGGTTTTTCTTTAATTCATTTTTTTTAATTATTGGTTTATTGTTTTATTATTTAAATTTTCACTAAAACCTTAATCTTTTTTTCTCAAACCATAAAATTCATGTTATTTTCATAAATCACTCTAAAATCTTTTTTTATAAAATTAATTTGTTTTTTTAATTTAAATTAATAATTTAGAGTAATATTTATTTTTAGGTTTAAATAATTAATTTTTTAAATTTAGGTTAATTCAACAATAACATTTTTAAACTTAGGTTAATTTAATCAAATTAGAATTTTTAGGCTAATTATATTTAGGTTTTCTAACCCTGATTTTATTTTTTGGCCAACTATTTTTCATCATGACTATTAATCACTATTTTCCTTAACCCTTTTAATTTCCGATCTGTTGCCTTATAATTGTTGAGGTTTTTTTTTATGCGTGAATTCTTTCTTCACCCCATACTCGGTGATTTTCGCATGTGCCTTTGTTTTAATTCTGTCTTATTATTATTATTTTGGATTTTATTTTATTATTCGCATACTATTGCTTGCTATTATTTATAAATTATGTAACTGCTCACAGAGTGTATTGTTTGCTTTAAGGTTTTATTTTCTGCCTTTATTTTTTGCCTAATTTTGTATCTGCCCCAAAGCCATGTAATAGTTTAGGGTTTTATTTTTTCATTTTAATTTCCGCCTTTATTTTTCTGCCCACGGGTGTTTATTGTAATAGCGTAGGAACTTTTAATTCTGCCTTTATTTTTTCTGCTGTGATTAGTAATCCTAGGGAGTGTAAGCCTCAAATTAACTTAGAATAACTAATTACAAGATAAAATATCCGAACTGAATCACTTGATTGTGCCACACACACACCTTTAGGGTAACCCCTCTTATGTTGCCTGTTGCCTTTTAATTACGATTCGAAAATAGTCAAGTCCCTCGAATATGAGGATACCTAAAGCAAATGTTGCCCTCAGTTCATAAATCATCATAAGATCATATGTCCCTTCGAAGTTGCCTTAACAAAAATGATTTTGTCCCTCGATGTTGCCTCAGTAATGATGATTGTCCCAATTGATAAGGTATCCTCACCGGTTGCCTAAAGATTAAATGACTATTCTATCCTTCCCTGAGACTACCTACCCTCTATATGGTAGGGACAGTTTTATGGCGAACGATAAGTTCTCGATGACCCTTAACATCCAATGAAAGGACTTCCTACCCTCTCATGGTATGGATAGCCTTTTCAAACCGAAAAGCTAAAAGAACAAATTTTCTAACTTAGGGTAGGTGCTCCTGATTTCTTACTCTTTTCAAATTCAAAACTCCTTTTCCCACTCATTTTCAAATACTTTCAAAAACAAGGCTACGCTTATTTACAAGCTAAAGTCCTTAACAAAGTTTTTACTATTCACACATTACACTTCAAATATTTTGAAAACAAAAGCGAGCTAAGCAATTAAGAACCCATGGATAACCATGGATACAAAGGGTGCTTACACCTTCCCTTTGTATAACCTACCCCCCGAACTCAAAGTCTTTTAAAAAGTCTTTTTCTGTTATTTTAGCCTTTCTTATTGGGTAAAATAAAAGTCGGTAGCGACTCTTGCTATCTGCAATATTTCAGAAAAGTCAGTTCTCCCACCGTATTACAAAACTGGCGACTTTGCTGGGGATTTAAATAAAAAGAGGGGTTACCTTAAAGTTTAGGATCACTTAATATATTTTTTTGTCTTGATTGCTTTATTTCTTCATGGTTGTTTTGGGTATTGAATGGAAGATGAATCCTATACCCAGATTCGAGTGCACCTTAAGATAGGAAGTGGCATAATCATGGCGACCTTCTTCATGTATGTGGAGGATTGGTCAATATGATAGTTCACGCTTAAGTTAGGCCTCTATAGGTGTTTGCATGCTTCTTTTGTATGAGGGAGGTTCGTATGGATATCTGTGAGTGAGTCGTAGTGGGGGGAATACGCTTGATGTATGTTGAGGGAATAGTCGCTACCTGATACTACAACTCAGATAGGTTCTTTCTCAAAGTATCATTGCATGGTATGTATGTATCATGTTCGAGGGTGCTTTAGAAGGACTAAAAATTCTGGGTAACTTTGTAGAACCTGTTGCTGATTTCATCCTTATCCTTAGAAGTACCTTTGGGGAAGGGTAGTTATCTGGTCATGCCTCATGCAAGCCTTTCAACCTAAGGACACTTGTGTGACTTGCTTGTGTGTTCTACTAAGCCTTTAGTTTCCTTGTAGGACTTGTTTGTCCTTATTACCTTACATTTAGTCCTTATTAAACTGTGTTTTTACTTTGTTCTTTGTTTTGTGATATTCAACTCCTGATAAGCTGTAAGCCTTTTGAGGGAGGATGATGAATACGATACCACAACCTCATACAGTATGCTTTTAAACAGAATGTTCTGACGATATACATGCATTGTTTCAATTCTTAAACAATGGAGATATAAGGATGTTAATCCCTCGTTATCCCCTTTGAGCCTAAGGAGTAGAAGTTTTCTTTCACGTGTAATTTGAAACTTTAATCATAGCCTAGGGCAGGGTAGCTACTCGGTTAACTCAATTATACTAGCCGTTGTTTACACAAATAACGGTGGGTTCCCGCAACCAGTAAGTCATGCAGTCAATATCCACCAAAAAAAGAAAAAGTTGTTAAGTCAAAACCTATGAAGGAGACTTATCAAAATCGAAACATCCCGCTAACTATAATAAACAGTTCAGGCAAAAGTTAGGGATAACAAAGTCAAAAAAGATTGGCAAAAGAAAAAAGGATTACAAAAAAGGACGACTTCCTGTCCAAATAAAATTTTCGGTGCTTCAACCATCATTAAACATTAGTATTACGACTTCAAGCTCTGCTAGGACTTAAACACAAAGTTAACTGAGCATAGGATCGAAGAACATCACGAAGATTGGGATGGGTACAAATAAACTTTAAGCCACTATTCTTTGTTTCTTAAACTGTGAACCAAGCCATGTTACAACCCTTGTGTCATACCCCAAAATTTTTCCATACTATTTCTCTTATTCAAATTCAAATCGAGATACAAAGCTCAAAGACACCCTCTCCTAAACAAGACTCAAAGAATTAGGGTTTTGTTATTCTGAGAGAAGATCAATGAACCAAAGGCTCTAAGGCATCCCATATGGTCTATGATACCTCACACTACCTCCATGACAAATTTCAGGTCTCAATTCAAAAGATTGATCACTCAATTGCTCAGAAAGTCAATAGTCGACTGGGTTGACCTAAAAGTCAAATGTGGTCAAAATGCATCCAAAACTTATGATTTTTTGTCAACATCCTCATATTAATGTATCATTCACCATTTGATCAATAATTGATCATGGTTCATCAAGGAAAGATCAGAAATCAACAATTCCAAAAGTTTCTAAATTAGGGTTTTCATAGGAGAAAGTCAACTGAACTTTGACCATCCATAACTCCTACATGGAACATTAGAAATTTTCCACCTAAAGCTCATTTTGAAGGAAATTGAATTCTCTACAAATTTTTCTCTCACATGCCAAGTCTAAAAATGCTTCATTTGAGAGATATAGACCAAAACATTATAGGTTCTTTTCAAAAGTCAACAAGAAGTCATATTTTCAAAAGAACACACAAAGAGCATGGAAAATTATTTTGACATGAGACCAAAGAAATTGGTTAGAGAACTCTTTAAGGTTTCTAAAAAGTCCTAGAACTCTTCCATACCTCAAAAACTGAGGGAGATATGCGTTGTCAAAGTTGAACAAATTTGAGAGGGAAAATGTGAAGAAAAAGGGTTCAGAATGATTTTTGTTGCAAAGGAGCCCAATATTTTTTGATCCAATCTTGTCCCACAGGTTGCCAATGGGGTCCATATCCAATGCCACGAATTAATGATGATTATTTGATTTTATATGAATTTTTATTCATTAAAAAGATCAATTTAATCAAATATTTGAAGGGAAATATAAAAGATTTGTTTTGGTCTATTTTCCAATCTTTTTTAATCACATTAATGTATGGTATTTGATATAATTTCGTGAAAAAAAAATATTGATAAGAGAAGATTGGATTTAGACCAATTTTAGCAAGTTTTAATAAAATTCTCAATCAAATTTCCAAAGATTGCAAATCATTGATTCAAGGAGATTTCTTTCAAAATTGTTAACCTAAACATTCCTCTATAAGCACATAAACAGAGTCTAAAGCAAGGGTTCACGAAATTCTGATCCAAGAACCCTAATCCCGAGTTCAAAAAAAGCAAGAAAACCTCAAACACCAATTCTGAATTGGAGGCCGATTCAAGGGTTCTTATTGATCTAAGTACGTTCCTGGATCATCATTGAAGCTTTTCCAATCATCCTCCAAGTTCCCAGCCTTCAGAATCATCTCCAAATACCTCACGGTTTGCACTTTCTGAAAACCCTTCGATCTCATTGATTCATGCATTCTCATTGAATTTTCATTGCATATTTGTGATTAGTAAGATGTTGTGATTGATTCTGGAGACTTAATCGTGTTTTTGTGCTGCTATGAGCAAGCCACCATAATAGGGTTTTCGATGCTTTTTTTAGGGCTTTCTAATATAGGTGTTTGTTAACCAAATTGATACCATAATCAGACTCGTGAGGATCATACGAACGTAATAGAACCCTCACGAAAAATTTCTTTGCATGTTTGGGGTTATTCGATATTTTACAGGTGTTAAAGAGCAATGTTTTTATAGCGCTTTTGTGAAAAGCGCTGTTAAAGTGATGGTCCGAGGAAGAAGATGATGAGGTGTCCTTCCCCCATTTGTCAATTCACGGGCGCTAAAGTTTTGAATTCCAATGATCTGGTGTATTAAGACGTACATCCTGCCATGCACCCTCGCTCCTGCAGCTACCAGATCATTCCCTCATCAAATCCAACGCACAACAGCTTGCGAGTCCACCATATACCACACGCGTACGCCACACAGAACCAGAAGTTAAGACTTTTATAATTTTTTTTTATTTTTAATTACACAAATTGTTTTTTATTTATATATATATATATATATATATATATATATATATATTTGCCTCTTTTTCTTTTTACATATATATATTATCCTTTTATAAAACTAGTTTTTATTTAAATTTCTTTTTTTTACAAATAACAAAAATGTATTTATTTTATTTATTTTAATTATTAAATTTAGTTTTATTTATTTAAAATTCTTTATAAAATCATATTTAATTTTCTTTAATTATGGGAATGTTTTTTGTCTGATTAAAATTTTCTTTTCATCGATTTAATTAATTAGGTTGAAAAACCAATAATTAATTAAATCGACCATTTATTTTCATTTACGCCCGAATCAGGGTTTGCGAGAATTTGTCATACACTAAAAAAATATTTCTTTGTTCATTTTTTCAGGGTTAGCAACAGGGTTTCATCCGATTATGCGCCACGCCTATTACAAAGCTAAGTCCTGATTTTTTTTTTTGTTTAAATATTTGTTTGCCTTATAAAATGGTTATTAGGGTTAAAACCTCAAAAGTCAATGAACTCTTTTGCACTCACTTTTTTTTTTCTGTCTGCCTTTGCTTTGCCAATTTTTCAGGGTTAACCCCGAGGCTACCCCCGACTGCGAACCATATCAGATCAAAAGCTAAGTCTTATTTCATATTTGTTTTTTTAATTTTCTTTTGCCTTCTTTTTTTTAATTAGGGTAAGCCTTAATTGTCAATGAGTTGATAATGCACTCACCCCTTCGTGTTTATTTTTCCTTTTCCAATTTTTCAGGGTTAGCCAACCGCCAAAGCTCAATAGTCAGTAACCCTAAAGCCCTGATTTACTTTCTGTAGTTATTACTTGTTTAGAGCTATTGCACTATTGATCCGCTGGTTTCTTTTTCCCCTTCCCCATATTAATTGTTGTGGTTAGTAATCCTAGGGAGTGATAACTTTGAATTGAACTTAGAATAACTAATTATAAGATAAGCTCTGAATTAATCACGTGATTGTTGCACCCACGCACCATTTATGGTACCCCTCTTGTTGCCTGTTGCCTGTTGCATGTTGCCTTGTGTTTTTTGCAGAATAGCCTTGTCCCTCGAATACGAGGATACCTCAGCACTGTTGCCCTCAATTCATTCTCAAGGTCATAAGTCCCTAATGATGCTGCCTTCGGTTCGCCAAATATGATCTCGTCCCTCGAAGTTGCCTACGAAGTGCCGAGGTATCCTCTGGTTGCCTAACGAAGAAGGCTATTCTGATCCTTCCCTTGGACTACCTGCCTCTCTATGGCATGGGACAGTCTTAAGGCGAACGATAACTTGATGACCCGTAAACATCCAAACGAAAGACTTCCTGCCCTCTTATGGTATGGATAGACCCTTTCGCCCTGAAAGGCTAAAGAACATTTTTCATCTAACCAGGTAATTGCTCCTAATTGCCTTGCTCTGGCTAAAATCTTTTTCTACACTTTTTTTCATAAACCTTCAATATGGCTACGCTCATTTACGAGCTAAAGTCTGTATTCTCTTCTTCTACATTTCTTTCAAAAGAGCAAAGCAATTAAGATTCCATGGATAACCATGGATGCAAAGGGTGCCTTACACATTCCCTTTGCATAAATTAACCCCTGAACTCAATTTTCTTTAAAAAGGTTTTTTCCTGTTCTTTTAGCCTTTCTTTCCAATTGGATAAAATAAAAGTCGGTGGCGACTCTTGCTTACCGCGACATTTCGATAAAAATTCAGTTGGTATTACACCTTGAAAGTCCAAACTGAAGCATGGTTAGTTCGAAAGCGTACTGTCACCAAAAGGGTATCCTGACTCCTTAAGGTTTGCCATAAATGCCGAGTCGATATCATGTTTTTACAAATATCACGCTTTTACATCTCCTATTTTAATGTTTTTCAAAAACTCAAGACAGACATATGCATTGCATCTCATGAATTCATTATTAAACATATCCTGCTACATAATTTCAAATGTTAGCATCAGGAAGAATCTGCACAGGGTACGACTAATAGCTAAAAGTCATCCCGACAAACGAAACTATTTCAGCAGCAACATCTCTTATAATTGACTCAGTTGATTAGAAGTCAATAAATACAAGGGGCACGATGTGCTTTGTCCAATTAATCTGGGGCAATCAAGTCAAGACTCAAAGAATCTCTCAGGAGCATCGAACAATCAGGGGCATTTTCCAAAGTCTATGAGTACTAGGGGCATCACCCATAGTATGTATCACATTAGGTCCTCGCGAGGCGAATCTCTTCAAAATCCCTACTAGCTGGGGAAAAGTTATGCAAAGTCTGTTTGACACCTCGATCAATACTCATTGTTATGTCCCAATCAATACAAGTCCAGGAATGGCCGTTGTTATAACCACCAGGGGGCAATGTTCAAAGCATCCATGCTTTCCCACAGAGCCGGTTTCACAAGATCATATCCCCACAAAGTAATCTTCAGGTAGCTATCTTCAATCCCTCCTTCAACAGGGTCTATTCATCTTTCTTATCCCTAGTCAGGGTGCATCAAAGATCGATCGTTCAAATTACTTCTTTCCCCAAGCAGAAGTCAAAAATCCCCAGCTAAGCATCCTCGAGCATGAAGCGGGAGTTCCTATTTTCCACAAACAGTCAGGGATTTATTTTCCCCGATAGACACTGCTACAATTTACTGCCGTCAATAACGACATTTTGCATCCATACATCATATACCTCACGGCATATGCATAACACTCTCATTCATTTAAAAAAGTTTACAATACATGCATCACGACATTACATAAAATTAATGTTGCTTTTTCGGTATATTCCTACAAATCAAGTGAACATTATCTTCTAGATATATTGCATAGATAATCAAGTCAACGATTTAATTTTGAAACTCATTCAAGATAGAGATTTAGTTCTGGCACTTAATTTTGGATATCTTCCAGAGATAGTTCAGAGATAATCAAGACAGAGATTTAATTCTGATACTTAATTTTTGATATCTTCTAGAGATATTTTAGAGATAATCAGGACAGAGATTTAATTCTGATACTTAATTTTGGATACCTTCCAGAGATAGTTTAGAGATAATCAAGACAAAGATTTAGTTCTGATACTTAATTTTGGATATCTTCCAGAGATAGTTCAGAAATAATCAAGACAGAGATTTAGTTATGATACTTAGTTCCGGATATTCTCCAGAGATAGTTCAGAGATAATCAAGATAATGATTTAGTTCTGATACTTAATTTCGGGTATCTTCCAGAGATAGTTCATAAATAATCAAGACAGATTTAGTTCTGATACTTAGTTCCGGGTATTCTCCAGAGATAGTTCAGAGATAATCAAGATAATGATTTAGTTCTGATACTTCGTTCCGGGTAATCTCTAGAGATAGTTCAGAGATAATCAAGACAATGATTTGGTTTTGATACTTAGTTCCGGGTATTCTCCAGAGATAATTCAGAGATAATCAAGAGACATTCAAATATCTAATTCTATCATCACGAATGATGTAGAGACGGTCATCTTTCCAATATCTAATTCAGTTACTACGAACGGTGCTGACACGATTAATCTCCAACAAACACTTCACAATACATCGAGCTCAGTTACAGCCTAACGTACGGCTCATTCTGGTACTTCTCAATACAAAGGATCCAGTCTAGCGTACAACTCATCCTAGGATACAACCTGGCGTACGGTGTATTTTGACAACTATCAACACAGGGGACGTCTAACGAACGACCTATCATACAGCCTAACGTACGGCTTATCCAGACATTTATCAATGCAATCGGACCCAGTCTAACGTATGACTCGTCCTAAAGTACATCCTAACGTATGACTTACTTATCCAGACATTTATCAATGCAAATTGGATCCGGTCTAACATACGACCCATCCTACAGCCTAACGTACGACTTTCCAGACATCTATCGATGCAAATTGGACCCAGTCTAGTGTATGACTCGTCCTAAAAGTATAGCCTAACGTACGTGTCATACCCCAAAATTTGCCCTCTTATAATTGTGAATGTCATTTTATTTCGAATAATTGAGATAGCGTAGTTGGTAAGAGTTTGAGGGCAGAAGCCGCACGACTGAGATGTCTCGGGGGTCGAATCTCACTTCTAACACTTTTCCCCTTTTATTAGTTTTCTATTTTTTTATTTCTAACTTCATTTTTATCAAAAAAAGAAAAATCTATAAAATCCATAAAACATTCAAAAATAACAAAAATAGTTTTTTCATGTAATTAATTAATATTTTCATGCATATTACCTTTTTTCACTTTTTGTATTTTTATCATAAATTCATAAAATATTCAAAAATAGATCTTTGTCACATTTTAGAAGAGGACCACGATTAATTAAAATAAATATAATTCCCAATCAAAAATATTTGATTTTTGGGCTTTTTATTATTTTTGTTAATTATGGGCTTTATTCTTTATTAATTATTTCTAACCTAATTTTATGTTATAAATAGGTACAAAATCCTAACCTAAGAAAAAGGAGACTAACCCTATTTTTCTACCGCATTCACGTACGATAACTCATTCACCAATTCACATAATTCTGCACATGTTTCTAGCATACAAGTCAAAGTGTTTCCAATCACTATCGATTTCACCCAAACTTTTTCAACCTTACACCAAGTTAAACCCTTTTCTTCTTTCTCCCTGACATATAACTACACCATATAATCCTAGCATCTAACCTTTAAATCATCAAACCTACACACATACAAGCCATTCTCAAATCCCACTAATATGTCTTGTACTTAACATCAAAAATCATAAAACAAACTATTGTTACAGTTTCTTTTTTCTATTGTTCTTGTTTTAGTGTTTGTACAGGTTCTCATTACAGCAAAGGAAAGCGAGGAGATTGCAAAAAAATCAAAACGAGTTCGAAACATGTCTTCGTCGTTGCCCACACTCTCACGGAGCATCCCCGATCCAATCTACAAACAATTTCATATTACACAACTAACACCAACAATTTTTTTAATTTTCATACTCACTGTGAATTGTTTTTCATCAAATAACCAAGTTCTTTTCTTGCAGCAAATATAAAGACGCAATAGCAACAACAGATTCATGAACAAGTTCAAAGAGAAGAAGTGGATCTGACAACGAGCTAAATTTCTGCGAAATTGCAACAACCGCGACCCCATCGCTCAGGCCATCAGCCCGTGCCGGATTGGACCTCTAAGAGCCTTTCCGAACAGCACCTCACCACCGCCCTTTGCCGGAAGAACCGCGCACCACCACGGATCCACACGCCTCCGATACCGGCGAAATCTCCTCCATGAATCCTCAAGCTCCGACGCTCCGGTTACCTCCTCCGCTTTGTGACGAAGCGACGTCTCCTCTTGACGAAAGCCACCTCAGGTAAGGTTCTTTCTATTTCCTTGATTTATCAACCTCTATATAGATTCAATCTATAGTCATGTTTGTTGTAAGTTAAAAAGAAAGTAGCCGCTGCTGTTACTAATGGGGCTAGTTTGGTTGCTTGTTGTTTTTTCTATCATTTAACTAGTAGAAGACCCATGCGTCCGCACGGGTAAATTCATTCTTATATTAAATCATTCGATAAAAATGTATTTCCAATACAGTCATGGATTTATTTTATTGAAATGACAACACTTATTTATCAAATTTTCCTTTGAGTCCTAAGTAATCTTCCTATGGGGTTCATATTTCATAATTTCATAGAAACTGTCTACAAGGATTCGTAATACCTTATATAGTTTAGACAGAGAACAATCTTCTATTGCAATTTGCAACATTTTTTTGTGGCTTAATTTTCTCATGCTGAAATTCATAAAATGATACATGTACTTATGCTCCTATGAAGCTCACTGTCAATGTCATCATTTGATTAGTTTATTGTAATAATTTCCTACGAAGATGATGTTATTGCAGAAATATGTCCTCTCCATTTAGGGAGATTTTGTTTCTACTTTCCTTTGTCAGCCTTGTTGTCAAGATGTTATGGAACTAACACATAAACCAATTATGGATGAGTGAACTCACAGGAGAATCAGTGTCACAGATAGCAATTATGGGAATATATCCTACATGAAATATCTTTTTAATTCAATTAAGAACAAAATATAAATAATAGCATTAAATAATTTTAACATAGTTAAGTTTTGCTAATAAAAATAATTAAGAATCCATGTACTTTTCTTTTTTTTATATGAGAACATCACTAATGCAACTAACACATAACCAAAGAAAGTACAAGTAATAGAAAGCATGGAAGAGAATTACCAAAACTCAAACTTGATCCACAGAAAAATCTAATAAGAAACTGCAAAATCTTCCAAAATAAATTTTGACAGGACAACAAAATACATAATTGATCCAAAAAATAAATTATCAACGCAGAAAATTCAAAACTCTACTCAAGAGCTATCCAAAAATCCAATACACCAAGTATTCAGCGCTTCCCACCTCCACCGTCAAGCTTAGGACCTTTTGATGCTCCACCCTTGGTAACATTTCCCTTTCCTACAGCCTTTTGTGCCTTAGCTTGACTTTCTGCCTTCTTTGCTTTCTTTTCATCCTTAGTTTTCTTCACCCTCTCCTTAATTTCACGAAGAGCGTCCATATACAGTTTTTATTTATTTCATCAATTAAATGTTATGGAATACAAAACTTAAACTATTGATAAAATTAAAAATTTGTCAAATGCATATCCAAATGGACAAATACAAAGAGTAAGGTCCAAGTCAATGCAAAAGTCGACATTCTGTTAATAAGATCCGCAATCGAAAATAACACGTCCAACAAAGAATGAAAGGATAGAATGAAATGATTCAACAGATGATACAAGTTTGACAAAGGCATATAAAGACCAGATCTAAACATATGTCAAAAGTCGCAACCCAACACATTTCTTGTTTAAAGATGGATAGTTGAAATCATGTTCAAATTGTATGTGAAACTGTAATTGAAGATGCATACATAAACTATATATATATATATATATATATATATATATATATATATATATATATATATATATATATATATATTAAAAACAAGTCAGTTGGAATTGTCATTATGAGGAATGGTGACTTTCAATCTTTGAATGCTCTTCCTTCAGCTATTTGTTGATAGAGCTAGTGCCAGTCTGTTAACCAATCAAGTGCCTGAAAGTATCAGTAAGACTATGGATAAGTGTAGGGTAGTTGGTAGGAAAGGAACAACTGTATATATATATATTCAGATGCCTCAATATATTCAAATCTTGGGAAGAAACAAATTATAATTAAATAGGTAGATTTCCAGATGTTGATCCTATGTGTTCTTGTGAAATCTAAGTGCAAATGCATAATCAGTCCAGTAAAATAAATTATGTAGTTAATTTTAAATATCTTGTCTCAAAGTTAGAAAAACTATGATAGAAACAATATCACGGATCTATTAAGAGCTATCTATACCAATACAAAGAGTGGAACATTTCTTAAAAAATTAGTGTTTCGCCAGTAAGTATAATGCAGTAGGGATGATAACTTCAACGCACAAGCTAGGCTCCAAATGCCTCTTTATAACACAGCATGCTCAAGTTGGCATCTTGAAAACATAAACTGTTAATACTAATATTAAGTACATTACAGTCCTATGATATTAAAAGACAGCAAAACCAACAATTTATAGTGCACACCTTCGACCAAACTACATACTACATGCAAATCGGAATACATATAAATCACCGTATAAATAAGGTTTCAAACATATAAACACTGAATTCATGTTATATATCTTCAGGGCAAAATCAATTCAATACCAACTTTCTAGAAGGGCCGCCATGATCTCTCTCAACATGCTCCACAAGAGACACAGGATCTCTGAATCCTTTACTACATTTTGGACACGCATCAATTGTAACTTTAGCCACAGATCGGTTACCGCTTATTTCATGAACTTTCTGCACATGGTCGACCAAAGAAGTTAATGAAGAAAACTTGGCACCACATTGAGGGCATTGCTCCACTTAAACACTGCTATTGCTCTTTCCCCCAACATCAGTCGATGTCCCCCAGACTTAATTAATTTCACCACTCAACTTCTACATTCCAGCCTCAGCTGAAGCTCGAATATTGGAAGCAGCATTAAGAAAGCTCGTTGTCCACTGATATTACTACAATTTATAGCAAGAAGTACCACTAGTGAGTTAAATAGTTTAATTAAGGCCTGACTCTTCCGACTAAACGAAAAAGTACTATTGAAAAATTTAAGAGATAGTAACATAAATCGAGAAAAACAAACATACTCCTGGATAGTTGATGAGTTAGCATAGTCTTCAGTACTTCATACAACACAGTGGCAATTCAAATCCTAACATACTCAGAACGACATGTAGTCTGAGCATCTTCACCAAGAATTTACAAGTCATGTTCTAAAGATTCCAAAGGAGTTGCAAACGGATATCCAGGTTCTCTAATCATTGATGTTGGCAGACCTCAGCTACTCTACACTGTAAAGCATATTAGAAAAGATATAAGAGTTAGTTGAGTCACCATGATTAGAAGTTCACGGCCCTTCAAAAGTGGATAATTTTCTTCAGTAATTTCACTGCATCACTGCAAATTTCAACACAAGAACAAGTCATGAGTTTATATAATATAGAAAGAGTACAACTGACGAGTTAAAATAATGAACATATTTGTTATAATATAATAATACATGTTCAAAGTCAGGAACATTGTTGGTTTGATATCCCATTGTTTTCAAGAGAACTTTCTCTGTCTCTCTTCTTCATTCTCTTCTGCAACCTTTAAATGGTTCAAGTATTTCTTAAACTCAAGTATGGTTCAAGTATGGTTCAACCTTCATTCTTTATTCACATCTGCCAATTTAATATAAAGAAAAATAACTAAACATGATCTTAAACTCAAACCAGCAGAAAAACAATGAAACATAATAAAAAAATCCAACGAATTATATACATACCTTGAACGCTTCAGAGACAATTGCAACACGACATAGTCAAAAAGAGTGTCAGACCTTATTTTCATCTATTTAGGTAACACTGCACCACTCTTTAGATCATTTCAATTTTCACAATCATTTCTGTACAGAACCAATCATAATCAGCAAAAGACATGAAAACTTAAAATTCGTTTATAGATTAGGCAAGTCTCATTTTCCTAATGCTTCCCATGTAACTTTTGTTTTTCTTGCATCAACACTGAGATGCTTCTCCTTTCTAATTTCCAGATCTGGAAAAAACTACACATTAAATGCATCTAAATCTAATAAAACACAAATAATCGTAGGGAGAGAAAAAGATAGGTAAAACATAGAAAGGTAAGAAAATACTTACTACAAAATCAACATATTTCATTCTTTTCAACTCAGAAACTCTCACAAAATCAACACTTTTCCCAAACCCTAAACCGGATTCAGACATCCTGGACAAAAAAATACAGATTTTGAGTCAAAATAGAAATGTGAAAAGATAAGAAAAATGTAATCGACAACAAAAGCAAACAAATTCGAAAGAGAAAGGGGTGACTTTACCATTTTCAGTGAACACATTCTTGAGATATTGAATGAATTTGTGGTGTATTTGACCGTGCACATAGTGAAGAATTCGCTAGGGTTTGGATGGAAAAGAGAAAGGGAAACAGAGAAAAGAAAGATGAAGGAGAGAGACGAGATGAAGGAGCGGAATGTGTTTTGGAGAGAGAAGAGGGAAAACATGAGAGAGAGATTGGAAGAAAGTGTTGAAAATGACAAAAGTGTGGGAAGAGTGGATAGAGGAGAATGAGAGGGAAAAGGAAATTTGAAAAAATTGAAAGCCACTTGTACAAAATGACTCTTCTCATTGGTTGCAATTAGTTCAATTAGTAAATTACGATAAGGGGCAATTCTTAGTGTTAATTAAAAAGCAAGGAAGGGTAATTTAGACAGTTTGGTGGCATCTTCCATTCTTAGTTAGGTAGTTGATTGATGTTGCCATGTGTCGCTGCATAATTGGTTATGAGATAATTTTGAAAAGTCAAATTAGAATTGAAACAAAGCAGAAGATTAATGTGGGAGAGTGAGGACACGTTAGTGTGTTTTTTGGTAGCTGTTTCTATCCTTTTGTTTGCCATCCATCATCCTTATTCTAATTTTTCTTTAGTATATTTAATATAATCATTTTATTTAAATGTTATAACTTTAGATAAAATAACTATAGTTTTTATATTTAGGGATAATTTAATTAGATTACTTTAGCCTTTTTAATTTCATCACTAGTAAAGTTAAAAAATAAAAATAGGATAACGTTTTACTAGGTCTGTTTGTTTAAATTAATTATTAGTTTTTTTTTTAGTTAGGGTTTACATTTTGGCCTAATTTAGATTTAAAAAAAAAATTGTTTAAATCTACTTTTAGAATTTAATAACGTTATTTTAGAATTTTCTTTTAATCAATAATTGTTTATATTTTACCATCTTTCATATATTATTTTAGATTTGTACTAACATTTTCTTGTTTTTGCGAGGTACTACCATCGTGAGCGAGCATTGGACTATTTTGCAGACATTCATAGCTTGTGCATGCATGCATGGATTAATTCAACGCTTCAGAGCCTGCAGATTCGATCACACCTGATTCGAGCATCCAGGTTTTATTTATTTATTTCTTTATCGATTGTCTTAAATTAATTCTTTATCTTTTAGCCATTTACCTTCAAGGTTTAGGTTTGTCTTTGTAATTAAACATTGAATTTCTTCATTACCGCGCGATTCTCTTCTCATCTCATACTCCCTTGATTGTCGTATGCCTTTAATTTTAATTGTCTATTTTATTTAAATTTCTTTTCTATCTAAATTATTTGCCTTTTATTTTCAGCCATTTAAATTCTAGAAATCAATGTATAGGTTGCCAAGGTTTTTTTGTAATAATTAGGGTTTATTTTCGCGCTCCATTTCTCCTCTATTATGTAATTGCCCCAAAGCCTTGTAATAGTTGTAGGTTTATTTTCTGCCTTTTAACTTCCATATAATAAATGTTATGTAATTGTGTGGTTAGTAAATTAGGGAGTGACAAGACTAATTAATTGAACGGTAGCTCACTAACTCAAGATAAATACTCGAATCTAACTCACGTGATTGCTCCACACACTCACCTTTAGAGTACCTCTCTTGTTGCCTGTTGCCTTCGATTTCAATCAAATAGTCAAGTCCCTTCGAGCGTAGGGATACCTTAGCTTGCTGCCTTCGATTCAAAAATCATCATGTCCCTCCGATAGAAGGTCATAGTCCCTTCGAGTTGCCTGCGATAAATATGATCTCGTCCCTCGATGTTGCCTCGATTAAATGGTGATAGTCCCTTCGAATGCTAAGGTATCCTTACTGTTGCCTAAATGACTATTATATCCTTCCCTTAGACTACCTGCCCTTTTTATGGCAGGGATAGTCTTATGGCGAATGATATTCTCGATGACCCTTCGATGACCCGTACATCCAATTGAAAGACTTCCTACCCTCTCATGGTATGGCTAGACCCTTTCAAACGAAAGACTTAAAGAACACGAAAGACAAACTTAGGGTAGGTAGTTCTTAATTGCTTGCTCAAATCAATTCAAAATTCAAATCAAACTTTCAAATGCTTTTCACACCTCCTTTCAAAACTATTCAAAACAAGGCTACGCTTATTTACAAGCTAAAGTCCTTAACGAAATCTTTTACTATTCACACACGACACTTTTCAAACAATTTAAATAAACAAGTGAGCTAAGCAATTAAGAGCCCATGGATAACCATGGATGCAAAGGGTGCCTTACACCTTCCCTTTGTATAACCTACCCCTGAACTCAAAATCTTTCAAAGTTCTTTCCTGTTCTTTTTGCCTTTCCAATTGGATAAAATAAAAGTCGGTGGCGACTCTTGCTTACCGCGACATTTCAAATAAAGTCAGTTCACCGTATTACAGAACTGGCGACTCTGCTGGGGATGAATAAAAAGAGGGGTTACCTTAGAGCTTAGATCATTTATAACTTGTTTGTTTTGATTGCTTTACTTTTCAAAGTTGTTATGGGCATTGAATGGAAGATGAATCCTATACCCGGATTCGAGTGCACCTTAAGATAGGAAGTGGCATAGTCATGGCGACCTCCTTCATGTATGTGGAGGATTGGTCAATATGAGAGTTCACGCTTAAGTTAGGCCTCTATGGGTGTTTGCATGCTTCTCTTGTACGAGGGAGGTTCGTGTGGATATCTGTGGGTGAGTCGGAGCTTAAGGACCTTTAGTAACTTTTAACCCATCTTGGCCTTTAGGAACGTAGTGGGGGGACTACTCTTGATGTATGTTGAGGGCATAGTCGCTACCCGATACTACAACTCAGATAGGTTCTTTCTCAAAGTATCCTTGCATGGTATGTATGTATCATGTTCGAGGGTGCTTTAGAAGGACTGACCATTCTGAGTAACTTTGTAGAACCTGTTGCTGATTTCATCCTTATCCTTAGAAGTACCTATTGGGAAAGGGTAGTTACCTGGTCAGACTCCATGCAAGCCTTTTAACCTAAGGACACTTGTGTGACTTGATTGTTATCTAACCACTTGATTTCCGTGCAGGTTTTTCGCTTGTAGGACTTACTTGTCCATACTACCTTATGCTTTTACCTAACATGCTGACTAACCTTTTTCAAGGATCTTAGGGATTCATGGCGCACAATTTTAGGTACTCTTATCAAGGACCGAATTCCTAATCAAGGGGCAAGAGGATTTATTTTCCTCTCACCACATACCTTCCAATTCAGAGACACTGTACATATCAAAGGGCAAGAGGATTTATTTTCCTCTAGCCATGTACCTTCAAATTCAGAAGTTCTCGAATTAGAGGCTATGACCCACTGGATATGGTGAGCTTGATTCCCATCAAAGAATATCCAAGAGTCAAAATTCTTCAGACAAAGACGCGACCTAATCATTTTCTAATGTTGCTAACTAAATTCCTAAAGATCCTTGAAAAGATTGCATTTGCATTCACAACATCACATAGAACTAACTTTGCCTTTCAGGTCGACTAACTGGTCAGACAAATACCATCAACAAATCAATCTCTGTCAGATATACATTCTGGAAAGCATATCCCTCCAGACATTCTGAAGACACCTACATCAGATATACATCCCGGAAGCTCGAACCCCGGACATTCTGAAAGTTCCAATCAGATGAACATTTTGGAAGCTTGACCCCCAGACTTCTGAAACATTCCAATCAGATATACATTCCGGAAGCTCGAACCCCGGACATTTTGAAAGTTCCAATCAGATGAACATTCTGGAAGCTTGATCCCCAGACTTCTGAAACTTCCTAATCAGATATACATTCCGGAAACTCGAACCCCAGACATTCTGAAAGTTCCAATCAGATGAACATTCTGGAAGCTTGACCCCTAGACTTCTGAAACATTCCAATCAGATATACATTCCGGAAACTCGAACCTCAGACATTCTGAAACATTCTTATCAGATACACATTCCGGAATCTCGAACCCTGGATACTCTGAATCTCTACACCATTCCACAACAACGAAGCAAGCCAAATCCACCTAAGCGTCAATTCACCGAAATCAATATGTCGTCGGCTCAAGCATTACAACGTTTGTTGAAGATCAAATTTATTACTCTGAGGGATGCTCCTAAAAATTATAACACCTCCACTCCTGGCTATAAACTCAATGCGAGGTACGCGTACCATTCCAACATTCCTGGACAATACACAAACAATTGCTGGACATTGAGGAATAAGATTCAAGATCTAATCGATAACGGGGAAATCAAATTCAACCATCCCGAAACTCGTGTGGTAATCACTGCTCCTATGCCTAGTCATGACAAGACTGATTGACGTCTAGACGGACGAACTTTTGGACCATTAGATCTACTTTCATTTGCAAGTTTCTTTTATGTTTGTTTAAACATTTGACTCATGACAGACGTTATCTGTTTTAATAATCATCATCAGTGCATTGCATATGTTTGTCTTGAATAAATTATTTCGCTATCACTCATTTTAAAATTGTGTCTTTACTTTGCATATGTTTTGTGATATTCAACTCCTGCTAAGCTATAAGCCTCTTGAGGGAGGATGACGAAGATAATACCGCAACCTCATACAATATGCTTTTGAACGGACTATGCTGACGATGTACAGGCATTGTTTCAACTCCTAAACAGTGGAGATATAAGGATGTTAATCCCTCGTCAACCCCTTTGAGCCTAAGGAGTAGAAGTTTTCTTTCTTGTGCAATTTAAAACCCTTAATCATAACCCGGGGCAGGGTAGTTACTCAGTTAACTCAATTGTGCTAGCTGTGGTTTATACAAATAATGATGGGTTCCCGCAACCAGTAAGTCAGGCAGTCAACATCTATCAAAAGAAAAAAGCTATTAAGTCAAAACCTATGAAGGAGACTTATACGAAATCGAAACATCCCGCTGACTGTAATCTCAAAAATAAACAGTTCAGGCAAAAGTTAAGGATAACAAAAATCAAAGAAAAAAAATAGGTCACTACAAATCCTCTACCAAAGCAAAAAGAATTACAAAGAAGGATGATTGACTCTCCAAATAAACTTCTGGTGCTTCAACCACCATCAAATATCAATGTTAACACTTCAAGCTTTGCTAAAGATGAAACGCAAAGTTAACTGAGCATAGGATCGAAGAACATCACGAGGATTGGGATGGGTATAAATAAATTTTTGAGCCATTATCCTTTGTTTCTTAAACCGATAACCAAGCCACGCTACAACCCTTGAAAGTCCTAACTGAAGCATGGTTAGTTCGAAAGCATACTGTCGCAATAAAGGTATCCTGACTCCTTAAGGTTTGCCATAAATGCTATGTTGATATCACGTTTTTACAAACATCATGATTTTACAAACATCATGATTTTACGAACATCATGTTGTTACAAACATCACGTTTTTACAAATATCACGCTTTTACATCTCTCGTTTTAATGTTTTTCAAAAAAAACTCAAGACAAACGTATGCATTGCATCTCATGAATACATTATTAAACATATTCTGCTACATAATTTCAAATGTTAGCATCATAAAGAATTTTCACAGGGTACAACTAATGACTGAAAGTTAACCCGACAGACAAAATCACTTCAGTATACAAAGGGCATGACATGGTTTATCCAATCAATCTGGGGCAATCAAATCAAGATTATGAGAATCTCTCACGGATGCCAAAACAATCAGGGGCATGCATCTAAGTAGATCTGAAGCTGCTTCCCGATCTATTAGGGGCACCATACTAAGTACTAGGGGCATCTCACCCATAGTACACACCTCATAAGGTCCTTGCGAGGCGAACTTCTTCAATTTCCCTAATAGCTGGGGCAAAACTATGCAAGGCATGCTCAACGCTTCGATCAATACTCATCGTTATGTTCCAATCAACACAAGTCCAGGAATGACAGTTACCATAAACACTAGGGGCATTGTTTAAGGCATCCATGCCTCCCCACAGAGTCGACTTCACAGGATCATATCCCCACAGAGTAATCCTCAAGAAGATATCTTCAAACATACGCAACCAACAAAGACATATCTCCCCAACAGAGTTTACATCTTCAATATTGCCGGTTCCCCGACACCTTGCTCTTCTCCAACATGGGTTACTAATACTTTTTATCCCCAATCAAGGTACATCAAGATCAATCATTCAAGAGGTTCACATCCCCAAGCAGAAATCATAAATCCCCAGCTGAGCATCTTCAAGACAAGATCAAGCATCAAAATCACAATGCTATAGAGATTTATTTTCTCAATCAAGACAACATAAATCATGTTCATGCATCATATATTCATACATCGCATACATTACCTCATAATAAATTCATACATAACATATAAGTTTCTCATTTAAAACATGCATCATAACATTGCATAAAGACTAACTTTACTTTTTCAGGATACAAGTACAAGCAGATGAACAAATCTCCAATTTTCAAAAGTCTAATTCAGTTACAAAGAATGGTGCTGACACGACAAGAGATCTAATTCTATCATCACGAACGGTATAGACACGATCATCTTTCCAAGATCTAATTCAGGTATTACGAACGGTACTGATACGATCAACATTTGAAGATCTAATTCTGTCATCACGAACGGTGTAGACACGATCATCCTTCCTAAGTCTAATTCAGTTACTACGAACGGCGCTGACACGATAAATCTCCAACAAACACTTATCAACATACTAAACTCCTTCAACCTAACGCACGGTTTTCCAGACATCTGAGGATGCAATGTGGATCATTCTAACGCACGACTTATCCCTCAACCTAACGCACGGTTTTCCAGACATCTGAGGATGCAATGTGGATCAGTCTAACGCACGACTTATCCTTCAACCTAACGCACGGTTTTCCAGACATTTGAGGATGCAATGTGGATCAGTCTAACGCACGACTTATCCCTCAACCTAACGCACGGTTTTCCAGACATCTATGGATGCAAAAGGAATTAGTCTAACGCACGACTTATTCTTCGACCTGACGCACGGTCTTCCAGACATCTACGGATGCAATTTGGATCTGATCTAACGTACGACACATCCTTCAGCCTAACGCACGGTTTTCCAGACATCTGCTGATGCAAACAAGACCCAGTCTAACGTATGACTGAACCTAAGTCTATTCTCCAGAAACGGCCTAACGTCCGACGTATTCTGACTCTACAAATCTATCAAGTTGGATGACATCTTCAAGCCCATCTCAATCATATATCTTCTCCAAGGCCTGGATGGCATCTTCAAGCCCATCTCAATCATACATCTTCTCCAAACACCTGAATGGCATTTTCAAGCCCATCTCCGACAAAAGTCCCTACTTCAGCTAGGGCAAATTCTTGGGTATTCTAGTGTTCAATCCTCTTCTACCTTCAGATTCCGACAGGCACACTTGCCAATCTACATCTTCAGGTTTAAGAAAATTGAATAGGGGCAGCTGTCATACCCCAAAATTTGCCCTCTTATAATTGTGAATGTCATTTTATTTCGAATAATTGACATAACGTAGTTGGTAAGAGTTTGAGGGCAGGAGACGCACGACTGAGATGTCCCGGGAATCGAATCCCACTTCTAACACTTTTCCCCTTTTATTAGTTTTCTATTTTTTTATTTCTAACTTCATTTTTATCAAAAAAAGAAAAATCAATAAAATCCATAAAACATTCAAAAATAACAAAAATAGTTTTTTCATGTAATTAATTAATATTTTCATGCATATTACCTTTTTTCACTTTTTGTATTTTTATCATAAATTCATAAAATATTCAAAAATAGATCTTTGTCACATTTTAGAAGAGGACCACGATTAATTAAAATAAATATAATTCCCAATCAAAAATATTTGATTTTTGGGCTTTTTATTATTTTTGTTAATTATGGGCTTTATTCTTTATTAATTATTTCTAACCTAATTTTATGTTATAAATAGGTACAAAATCCTAACCTAAGAAAAAGGAGACTAACCCTATTTTTCTACCGCATTCACGTACGATAACTCATTCACCAATTCACATAATTCTGCACATGTTTCTAGCATACAAGTCAAAGTGTTTCCAATCATAATCGATTTCACCCAAATTTTTTCAACCTTACACCAAGTTAAACCCTTTTCTTCTTTCTCCCTGACATATAACTACACCATATAATCCTAGCATCTAACCTTTAAATCATCAAACCTACACACATACAAGCCATTCTCAAATCCCACTAATATGTCTTGTACTTAACATCAAAAATCATAAAACAAACTATTGTTACATTTCCTTTTTTTCTATTGTTCTTGTTTTAGTGTTTGTACAGGTTCTCATTACAGCAAAGGAAAGCGAGGAGATTGCAAACAAATCAAAACGAGTTCGAAACATGTCTTCGTCGTTGCCCACACTCTCACGGAGCATCCCCGATCCAATCTACAAACAATTTCATATTACACAACTAACACCAACCATTTTTTTAATTTTCATACTCATTGTGAATTGTTTTTCATCAAATAACCAAGTTCTTTTCTTGCAGCAAATATAAAGACGCAATAGCAACAACAGATTCATGAACAAGTTCAAGGAGAAGAAGTGGATCTGACAACGAGCTAAATTTCTGCGAAATTGCAACAACCGCGACCCCATCGCTCAGGCCGTCAGCCCGTGCCGGATTGGACCTCTAAGAGCCTTTCCGAACAGCACCTCACCACCGCCCTTTGCCGGAAGAACCGCGCACCACCACGGATCCACACGCCTCCGATACCGGCAAAATCTCCTCCATGAATCCTCAAGCTCCGACGCTCCGGTTACCTCCTCCGCTTTCCGACGAAGCGACGTCTCCTCTTGACGAAAGCCACCTCAGGTAAGGTTCTTTCTATTTCCTTGATTTATCAACCTCTATATAGATTCAATATATAGTCATGTTTGTTGTAAGTTAAAAAGAAAATAGCCGCTGCTGTTACTAATGGGGCTGGTTTGGTTGCTTGTTGTTTTTTCTATCATTTAACTAGTAGAAGACTCGTGCGTCCGCACGGGTAAATTCATTCTTATATTAAATCATTCGATAAAAATGTATTTCCAATACAGTCATGGATTTATTTTATTGAAATGACAACACTTATTTATCAAATTTTCCTTTGAGTCCTAAGTAATCTTCCTATGGGGTTCATATTTCATAATTTCATAGAAACTGTCTACAAGGATTCTTAATACCTTATATAGTTTAGACAGAGAACAATCTTCTATTGCAATTTGCAACATTTTTTTGTGGCTTAATTTTCTCAGGCTGAAATTCATAAAATGATACATGTACTTATGCTCCTGTGAAGCTCACCGTCAATGTCATCATTTGATTAGTTTATTGTAATAATTTCCTACGAAGATGATGTTATTGCAGAAATATGTCCTCTCCATTTAGGGAGATTTTGTTTCTACTTTCCTTTGTCAGCCTCATTGTGAAGATGTTGTGGAACTAACACATAAACCAATTATGGATGAGTGAACTCACAGGAGAATCAGTGTCACAGATAGCAATTATGGGAATATATCCTACATGAAATATCTTTTAATTCAATTAAGAACAAAATATAAATAATAGCATTAAATAATTTTAACATAGTTAAGTTTTGCTAATAAAAATAATAAGAATCCATGTACTTTTCTTTTTTTTATATGAGAACATCACTAATGCAACTAACACATAACCAAAGAAAGTACAAGTAATAGAAAGCATGGAAGAGAATTCACAAAACTCAAACTTGATCAACAGAAAAATCTAATAAGAAACTGCAAAATCTTCCAAAATAAATTTTGACAGGACAACAAAATACATAATTGATCCAAAAAATGAATTATCAACGCAGAAAATTCAAAACTCTACTCAAGAGCTATCCAAAAATCCAATACACCAAGTATTCAGCGCTTCCCACCTCCACCGTCAAGCTTAGGACCTTTTGATGCTCCACCCTTGGTAACATTTCCCTTTCCTACAGCCTTTTGTGCCTTAGCTTGACTTTCTGCCTTCTTTGCTTTCTTTTCATCCTTAGTTTTCTTCACCCTCTCCTTAATTTCACGAAGAGCGTCCATATACAGTTTTTATTTATTTCATCAATTAAATGTTATGGAATACAAAACTTAAACTATTGATAAAATTAAAAATTTGTCAAATGCATATCCAAATGGACAAATACAAAGGGTAAGGTCCAAGTCAATGCAAAAGTCGACATTCTGTTAATAAGATCCGCAATCGAAAATAACACGTCCAACAAAGAATGAAAGGATAGAATGAAATGATTCAACAGATGATACAAGTTTGACAAAGGCATATAAAGACCAGATCCAAACATATGTCAAAAGTCGCAACCCAACACATTTCTTGTTTAAAGATGGATAGTTGAAATCATGTCCAAATTGTATGTGAAATTGTAATTGAAGATGCATACATAAACTATATATATATATATATATATATATATATATATATATATATATATATATATATATATATATATATATATATATATATATATATATATATATATATATATATATATATATTAAAAACAAGTCAGTTGGAATTGTCATTATGAGGAATGATGACTTTCAATCTTTGAATGCTCTTCCTTCAGCTTTTTGTTGATAGAGCCAGTGCCAGTCTGTTAACCAATCAAGTGCCTGAAAGTATCAGTAAGACTATGGATAAGTGTAGGGTAGTTGGTAGGAAAGGAACAACTGTATATATATTCAGATGCCTCAATATATTTAAATCTTGGGAAGAAATAAATTATAATTAAATAGGTAGATTTCCAGATGTTGATCCTATGTGTTCTTATGAAATCTAAGTGCAAATACATAATCAGTCCGGTCATACCCCAATTTTTGACCCTAAGATCATACATCATTTGCATCTCAATCATTAATCAAGATCACAATCTTGAGATTTCATTTTTCGGTGTTATGTTCGCTTCGTCTTTGAGGGAAACTATCAAGCACCTAATTTTCTTTAATTTGTTTTATACTAACCAAAATCCAAAAATATGCATTTTGTTTCCCTTGTTTGTGTTTTGCAGGAAAAAGATCGAGCAAAAATCAAAAAGTGCAAGAAAGGGAATTTTTGAAATTTTCAATATGGAAATCGATTTACCCCTGTGGGAAATCGATTTCCTGTGCGCAAAATTCAAAAAAATATAAGGAGGGGAGCTTGACATCATTTTGGCACCTTTTTTATTTGATCATTTTACCAATTTTCCACCTCATCAAAATTAACCCCTTCATTAAACCCACTTAAACCTCATTTTACCATTTTTACCATTTAAATACCATTTAATTACCAATTAAACACAAGTTAATTACCAAACACAAAAAGACCAAATTGCCACTACTCTTGCTCCAATTCTATAAATAGAGACCTCTACTCTCTCATTTCTCAAGCTTTGAGAGCCAAAAAACCCCTTGCAATTTCTCTCCTCATCCCTACCAAATTCACCAAAGCTCTTTGTTCTTTCATAAAGTTTGTGAGTCACATCTTGAACCTCATAAACTTTGAGCTAAACCACCATCCATTTCACTCTTTTTTCTTCAATTGTTGAGAGATCAAGATTTGTGTTGGTGATTCTTGAAGTAGATCTAAGTTTTGTTCAAGATTTGGTAATTTTCTTCATCCTTTTTCATCTATCATAATGTGATTCTTTTGTGCTTGTTTGTGATGCATCTTTGATGCTATATTGGTCCTATTTGATGGTGAATTGATGAAAAATTCGTGCTCCAATTGATGTGTGATCATAAGGTGTTTGTATGTTTGCTTAAGTCAAGTTTTATGCCTCCTAATGCTGATTTTTTGAATGCTGCGTGCAGGAAATCGATTTCCCTCTGTAGGAAATCGATTTCCACCTTATTTTTTTTCAAAAATTTGAACTCTGCACTCAGGAAATCGATTTCCTACAAAGGTAAATCGATTTCCTGCTGGCAGAATGTGGTTTTTTGCCTTTTTTATGCTTGTTTTGGCTTCCTACTTCCTCCACTTCATTAATATCATTGGATCTAGGATATTGATAGGTTTGAAATGACCTAATCCATAATATTAGATGAATGATATTAATGATAGTGTGAGTTGATTATCTTTATGCATTTTATCTTCTCCTTCTCCTTTTTTCCTTTTGATCGATGAAAGTCTTAATACTTTGAGAATTCTTATGGATTCTTAGTAAAGACTAGATCGTTACCTATTTTCTTTTCGTGCGGTATTGCTTTCGGAAGGCGATCTACATATCGTTCTTCTCGCATGCATTAGCACATAAAGTTTTGACCGGCCTCGTTGTAGGGTGATTTCTACATAAATCACTTGGCGATCTGCTTAACATAGCGCAATATTTCGTGTCCCGAATAAAAAAGATCAAATATGGAAGAGAATTGTATGCGGTTGATTTAAGACTTGTGGAGGTTTTTATCGTGTAGTCGCTATGATTTTATCAAGCTTCTGATAAACCCCATTGAATTTAAATCCGAGTACATCATTCACTCACCATAGATCTTCCTACTAACTTTGATAACATACTTGACAAGTTTCAAGATGGTTATCTTTAACATCTAACAACTAACTTTAATTTCCGCACCTTTACTATACCGCTCTTTATATTTCTCGCTTTATCGATTTATTTTATCATTTCATCATATTTACTTTCCGCCATTTTCTTTTTGTCCACTTGGACATATGTTTATGCTTCCGTTATTTTTCTTTGTCCACTTGGACCATACTTTACTTTTTTGCTAAAACACTAATAAACAACCGAAAATCTAAAAAATACATAAGGTTCTCTTTGGACTATCGGTTACTATCCCTAGCACTTTGGAGATTCGGACTTATGGACCTAGTACCTCTGGACTCATTCTATTACTATCCTGTGATTGTTCTGTCAGTCTGGCATTGTTCTGTTGTATGTTTATGTGTGCAAGTATTTCCTTGAAAGCCCTTGATGGTTAATTCCAAGGCATTGAGATAAGGATTTTACCCAAAAAAACAGCCGTTACTCTGCCCGATTTTCGTCAGAATTTTAATGTGCTTAATACAAAGTGGTGCTAAGACAATAAGTTCATCTGGATCCCCAAGTGCTAATGTGTTGGTATTGATAATTCCAAAGGATGGGAAAACTACCTTGGCTCTTAATGTCGAGTGTTGGCTTCTTATTTGGTTAGACCGTTTCTTTCTTTAACTTTTATTTTATGCACTAGGTTAGCCTCTTCATCTCCTTCCACTTCTTAGATTTTCAAAATCTTCTCCCTTTTTCCAAAATATTCTTATGTTTGCAATCTTTTCAAAACTTTTTCTTTTAAATTATCTTTCGCCCTTAGTGGCTTTTCTTCAAAAGTTTAGACACCGTTAGTTGTCGAAACGAGTGGTTATACCCCACGATTTTGAAATTGATTGATAATAACGAGATCTTTTCCGCGTGAGAGAGCTAGTGGCATACTCGTTGATTTTATCCGAGTTGGAGCCCTTCTTTCATTTGCGATGCAAAGAACTTGCTTGTTCTCATGCTCAAGATCAATGGCTGAGTATTTCTCTCTAACGACAACAAAGTGTTTATTCGTTTTAAAAACGTTTTTCCCAAAAGCGGAACTACATTAGCTCTGACTTCTCCATTGCACCGAGGAGGTATGTAGGCCCAAAGCTTAACGCTTTGCCGAGCTTATTTTAAAAATAAAACAAACTCTTTTTTTAGCACACACACACAGATTTTCAAAAAGGTTCCTGTGGAGTACCACAGATATGAGGGGTGCTTAAAACCTTCCCCTCATATAATCAACACCCGTACCCAAGATCTCTTCTTTTTGTTTTAAAAACAAACTTTGGTTTTTTTCGTTCTTTTCCCTTTTCCTTTGGAAATAATAAAAGCGCGATGGCGACTTTCACTGAAATATTGATTCGAGTCAATCCCATGGCTTCGATGTCAGATTTTCCCCGCTACAGTAAACTAAATTATGTAGTTAATTTTAAATATCTTGTCTCAAAGTTAGAAAAACTATGATAGAAACAATATCACGGATCTATTAAGAGCTATCTATACCAATACAAAGAGTGGAACATTTCTAAAAAATTTAGTGTTTCTCCAGTAAGTATAATGCAGTAGGGATGATAACTTCAACGCACAAGCTAGGCTCCAAATGCCTCTTTATAACACAGCATGCTCAAGTTGGCATCTTGAAAACATAAACTGTTAATACTAATATTAAGTACATTACAGTCCTATGACATTAAAAGACAGCAAAACCAACAATTTATAGTGCACACCATCGACGAAACTACATACTACATGCAAATCGGAATACATATAAATCACCGCATAAATAAGGTTTCAAACATATAAACACTGAATTCATGTTATATATCTTCAGGGCAAAATCAATTCAATACCAACTTTCTAGAAGGGCCGCCATGATCTCTCTCAACATGCTCCACAAGAGACACAGGATCTCTGAATCCTTTACTACATTTTGGACACGCATCAATTGTAACTTTAGCCGCAGATCGGTTACCGCTTATTTCATGAACTTTCTGCACATGGTCGACCAAAGAAGTTAATGAAGAAAACTTGGCACCACATTGAGGGCATTGCTCCACTTAAACACTGCTATTGCTCTTTCCCCCAACATCAGTCGATGTCCCCCAGACTTAATTAATTTCACCACTCAACTTCTACATTCTAGCCTCAGCTGAAGCTCGAATATTGGAAGCAGCATTAAGAAAGCTTGTTGTCCACTGATATTACTACAATTGATAACAAGAAGTACCACTGGTGAGTTAAATAGTTTAATTAAGCTCTTAATTAATATGCTATTCTAGAGACACAAATTATATGCTTATTCATATAAGCTATTTTGAAAGAGGTTATAAGGCCTGACTCTTCCGACTAAACGAAAAAGTACTATTGAAAAATTTAAGAGATAGTAACATAAATCGAGAAAAACAAACCTACTCCTTGATAGTTGATGAGTTAGCATAGTCTTCAGTACTTCATACAACACAGTGGCAATTCAAATCCTAACATACTCAGAACGACATGTAGTCTGAGCATCTTCACCAAGAATTTACAAGTCATGTTCCAAAGATTCCAAAGGAGTTGCAAACGGATATGCGGGTTCCCCAATCATTGATGTTGGCAGACCTCAGCTACTCTACACTGTAAAGCATATTAGAAAAGATATAAGAGTTAGTTGAGTCACCATGATTAGAAGTTCACAGCCCATCAAAAGTGGATAATTTTCTTCAGTAATTTCACTGCATCACTGCAAATTTCAACACAAGAACAAGTCATGAGTTTATATAATATAGAAAGAGTACAACTGACGAGTTAAAATAATGAACATATTTGTTATAATATAATAATACATGTTCAAATTCAATAACATTAACTCAACAAAAGGACAAAAGAGGATAAAGTGCCACATTGACAAATGTGGTGGTCCCAAGCATTATGCCACTTGTCCCAATCCTACAACCACTCGCCGGTGTCGCCACCGGCGACACTGGCTCCGGCTCCGACTCCGACTCCGGGTCCGGGTCCGGGTTCGGGGCGTGGGTGTAGAGGCGCTAGTGGCGGCTTGTAGACGGCACTTGAGCACTTAGGCACGTCGCATCAGAGCGATCGGGCTATTCGCGGCGTTAATGAGGCGGCTCCGGCCGGCCTTCGGCCTGGTGTTATTTTTTGCTCAGTGTACGTGATTTGAATTTTGAGTCGGAAAGGTTGCAACTGTTCACGAAATCATGCAGAAATGAAACCATGCAAATGGTGCATGAATCAGTACAAGTGCAACAGTCATAACTTTTGAAAATACATTATTTCATGAAGGGTCGCAACCTCTGAAACTGATATTTTCATGGCCTATAAAAGGATAGTTCCGCATTCAGAAATCACATCACAAGCAATCCGAAAATCCTCTGAATAATTCCAGATCATTCTTCGCTGCACTCGAATTTTCACCGGTCTTGCGCAAACTCGATAAGGCTGAATTATCCTGGGTATTCCTGCATCAAAACTCTAAGACATTCGGGAGTGCTTGAAATACTTTAAGGAAAGTGATTCCATTCACGATTCCAGCCTCGGTCCTCTTGATTGAAACACATTTATTAACAAGAAAATAGTCGCTGCTGTTACTAATGGGGCTGGTTTGGTTGCTTGTTGTTTTTTCTATCATTTAACTAGTAGAAGACCCGTGCGTCCGCACGGGTAAATTCATTCTTATATTAAATCATTTGATAAAAATGTATTTCCAATACAGTCATGGATTTATTTTATTGAAATGACAACACTTATTTATCAAATTTTCCTTTGAGTCCTAAGTAATCTTCCTATGGGGTTCATATTTCATAATTTCATAGAAATTGTCTACAAGGATTCTTAATACCTTATATAGTTTAGACAGAGAACAATCTTCTATTGCAATTTGCAACATTTTTTTGTGGCTTAATTTTCTCATGCTGAAATTCATAAAATGATACATGTACTTATGCTCCTGTGAAGCTCACCGTCAATGTCATCATTTGATTAGTTTATTGTAATAATTTCCTACGAAGATGATGTTATTGCAGAAATATGTCCTCTCCATTTAGGGAGATTTTGTTTCTACTTTCCTTTGTCAGCCTCGTTGTCAAGATGTTGTGGAACTAACACATAAACCAATTATGGATGAGTGAACTCACAGGAGAATCAGTGTCACAGATAGCAATTATGGGAATATATCCTACATGAAATATCTTTTAATTCAATTAAGAACAAAATATAAATAATAGCATTAAATAATTTTAACATAGTTAAGTTTTGCTAATAAAAATAATTAAGAATCCATATACTTTTCTTTTTTTTATATGAGAACATCACTAATGCAACTAACACATAACCAAAGAAAGTACAAGTAATAGAAAGCATGGAAGAGAATTCACAAAACTCAAACTTGATCCACAGAAAAATCTAATAAGAAACTGCAACATCTTCCAAGCAGAAATCATAAATCCCCAGCTGAGCATCTTCAAGACAAGATCAAGCATCAAAATCACAATGCTATAGAGATTTATTTTCTCAATCAAGACAGCATAAATCATGTTCATGCATCATATATTCATACATCGCATACATTACCTCATAATAAAGTCATACATAACATATAAGTTTCTCATTTAAAACATGCATCATAACATTGCATAAAGACTAACTTTACTTTTTCAGGATACAAGTACAAGCAGATGAACAAATCTCCAATTTTCAAAAGTATAATTCAGTTACAAAGAATGGTGCTGACACGACAAGAGATCTAATTCTATCATCACGAACGGTATAGACACGACCATCTTTCCAAGATCTAATTCAGGTATTACGAACGGTACTGACACGATCAACATTCGAAGATCTAATTCATTCATCACGAATGGTGTAGACACGATCATCCTTCCTAAGTCTAATTCAGTTACTACGAACGGCGCTGACACGATCAATCTCCAACAAACACTTCTCAACATACTTAACTCCTTCAACCTAACGCACGGTTTTCCAGACATCTGAGGATGCAATGTGGATCAGTCTAACGCACAACTTATCCCTCAACCTAACGCACGGTTTTCCAGACATCTGAGGATGCAATGTGGATCAGTCTAACGCACGACTTATCCTTCAACCTAACGCACGGTTTTCCAGACATTTGAGGATGCAATATGGATCAGTCTAACGCACGACTTATCCCTCAACCTAACGCACGGTTTTCCAGACATCTACGGATGCAAAAGGAATTAGTCTAACGCACGACTTATTCTTCGACCTGACGCACGGTCTTCCAGACTTCTACGGATGCAATTCGGATCTGATCTAACGTACGACACATCCTTCAGCCTAACGCACAGTTTTCCAGACATCTGCTGATGCAAACAAGACCCAGTCTAACGTATGACTCAACCTAAGTCTATTCTCCAGAAACGGCCTAACGTGCGACGTATTCTGACTCTACAAATCTATCAAGTTGGATGACATCTTCAAGCCCATCTCAATCATTTATCTTCTCCAAGGCCTGGATGGCATCTTCAAGCCCATCTCAATCATACATCTTCTCCAAACACCTGGATGGCATTTTCAAGCCCATCTCTGACAAAAGTCCCTACTTCAGCTAGGGCAAATTCTTGGGTATTCTAGTGTTCAATCCTCTTCTACCTTCAGATTTCGACAGGCACACTTGCCAATCTACATCTCCAGGTTTAAGAAAATTGAACAGGGGCATCTGTCATACCCCAAAATTTGCCCTCTTATAATTGTGAATGTCATTTTATTTCAAATAATTGAGATAGCGTAGTTGGTAAGAGTTTGAGGGCAGAAGACGCACGACTGAGATGTCCCGGGGGTCGAATCCCACTTCTAACACTTTTCCCCTTTTATTAGTTTTCTATTTTTTTTATTTCTAACTTCATTTTTATCAAAAAAAGAAAAATCAATAAAATCCATAAAACATTCAAAAATAACAAAAATAGTTTTTTCATGTAATTAATTAATATTTTCATGCATATTACCTTTTTTCACTTTTTGTATTTTTATCATAAATTCATAAAATATTCAAAAATAGATCTTTGTCACATTTTAGAAGAGGACCACGATTAATTAAAATAAATATAATTCCCAATCAAAAATATTTGATTTTTGGGCTTTTTATTATTTTTGTTAATTATGGGCTTTATTCTTTATTAATTATTTCTAACCTAATTTTATGTTATAAATAGGTACAAAATCCTAACCTAAGAAAAAGGAGACTAACCCTATTTTTCTACCGCATTCACGTACAATAACTCATTCACCAATTCACATAATTCTGCACATGTTTCTAGCATACAAGTCAAAGTGTTTCCAATCACTATCGATTTCACCCAAATTTTTTCAACCTTACACCAAGTTAAACCCTTTTCTTCTTTCTCCCTGACATATAACTACACCATATAATCCTAGCATCTAACCTTTAAATCATCAAACCTACACACATACAAGCCATTCTCAAATCCCACTAATATGTCTTGTACTTAACATCAAAAATCATAAAACAAACTATTGTTACAGTTCCTTTTTTTCTATTGTTCTTGTTTTAGTGTTTGTACAGGTTCTCATTACAGCAAAGGAAAGCGAGGAGATTGCAAAAAAATCAAAACGAGTTTGAAACATGTCTTCGTCGTTGCCCACACTCTCACGGAGCATCCCCGATCCAATCTACAAACAATTTCATATTACACAACTAACACCAACCATTTTTTTAATTTTCATACTCACTGTGAATTGTTTTCCATCAAATAACCAAGTTCTTTTCTTGCAGCAAATATAAAGACACAATAGCAACAACAGATTCATGAACAAGTTCAGGGTGAAGAAGTGGATCCGACAACGAGCTAAATTTCTGCGAAATTGCAACAACCGCGACCCCATCGCTCAGGCCGTCAGCCCGTGCCGGATTGGACCTCTAAGATCCTTTCCGAACAGCACCTCACCACCGCCCTTTGCCGGAAGAACCGCGCACCAACACGGATCCACACGCCTCCGATACCGACGAAATCTCCTCCATGAATCCTCAAGCTCCGACGCTCCGGTTACCTCCTCCGCTTTCCGACGAAGCGACGTATCCTCTTGACGAAAGCCACCTCAGGTAAGGTTCTTTCTATTTCCTTGATTTATCAACCTCTATATAGATTCAATCTATAGTCATGTTTGTTGTAAGTTAAAAAGAAAATAGCCGCTGCTGTTACTAATGGGGCTGGTTTGGTTGCTTGTTGTTTTTTCTATCATTTAACTAGTAGAAGACCCGTGCGTCCGCACGGGTAAATTCATTCTTATATTAAATCATTTGATAAAAATGTATTTCCAATACAGTCATGGATTTATTTTATTGAAATGACAACACTTATTTATCAAATTTTCCTTTGAGTCCTAAGTAATCTTCCTATGGGGTTCATATTTCATAATTTCAGAGAAATTGTCTACAAGGATTCTTAATACCTTATATAGTTTAGACAGAGAACAATCTTCTATTGCAATTTGCAACATTTTTTTGTGGCTTAATTTTCTCATGCTGAAATTCATAAAATGATACATGTACTTATGATCCTGTGAAGCTCACCGTCAATGTCATCATTTGATTAGTTTATTGTAATAATTTCCTACGAAGATGATGTTATTGCAGAAATATGTCCTCTCCATTTAGGGAGATTTTGTTTCTACTTTCCTTTGTCAGCCTCGTTGTCAAGATGTTGTGGAACTAACACATAAACCAATTATGGATGAGTGAACTCACAGGAGAATCAGTGTCACAGATAGCAATTATGGGAATATATCCTACATGAAATATCTTTTAATTCAATTAAGAACAAAATATAAATAATAGCATTAAATAATTTTAACATAGTTAAGTTTTGCTAATAAAAATAATTAAGAATCCATGTACTTTTCTTTTTTTTTTATATGAGAACATCACTAATGAAACTAACACATAACCAAAGAAAGTACAAGTAATAGAAAGCATGGAAGAGAATTCACAAAACTCAAACTTGATCCACAGAAAAATCTAATAAGAAACTGCAAAATCTTCCAAAATAAATTTTGACAGGAAAACAAAATACATAATTGATCCAAAAAATAAATTATCAACGCAGAAAATTCAAAACTCTACTCAAGAGCTATCCAAAAATCCAATACACCAAGTATTCAGCGCTTCCCACCTCCACCGTCAAGCTTAGGACCTTTTGATGCTCCACCCTTGGTAACATTTCCCTTTCCTACAGCCTTTTGTGCCTTAGCTTGACTTTCTGCCTTCTTTGCTTTCTTTTCATCCTTAGTTTTCTTCACCCTCTCCTTAATTTCACGAAGAGCGTCCATATACAGTTTTTATTTATTTCATCAATTAAATGTTATGGAATACAAAACTTAAACTATTGATAAAATTAAAAATTTGTCAAATGCATATCCAAATGGACAAATACAAAGAGTAAGGTCCAAGTCAATGCAAAAGTCGACATTCTGTTAATAAGATCCGCAATCGAAAATAACACGTCCAACAAAGAATGAAAGGAAAGAATGAAATGATTCAACAGATGATACAAGTTTGACAAAGGCATATAAAGACCAGATCCAAACATATGTCAAAAGTCGCAACCCAACACATTTCTTGTTTAAAGATGGATAGTTGAAATCATGTCCAAATTGTATGTGAAACTGTAATTGAAGATTCATACATAAACTATATATATATATATATATATATATATATATATATATATATATATATATATATTAAAAACAAGTCAGTTGGAATTGTCATTATGAGGAATGATGACTTTCAATCTTTGAATGCTCTTCCTTCAGCTATTTGTTGATAGAGCCAGTGCCAGTCTGTTAACCAATCAAGTGCCTGAAAGTATCAGTAAGACTATGGATAAGTGTAGGGTAGTTGGTAGGAAAGGAACAACTGTATATATATTCAGATGCCTCAATATATTCAAATCTTGGGAAGAAACAAATTATAATTAAATAGGTAGATTTCCAGATGTTGATCCTATGTGTTCTTATGAAATCTAAGTGCAAATGCATAATCAGTCCAGTAAAATAAATTATGTAGTTAATTTTAAATATCTTGTCTCAAAGTTAGAAAAACTATGATAGAAACAATATCACGGATCTATTAAGAGCTATCTATACCAATACAAAGAGTGGAACATTTCTAAAAAAATTTAGTGTTTCGCCAGTAAGTATAATGCAGTAGGGATGACAACTTCAACGCACAAGCTAGGCTCCAAATGCCTCTTTATAACACAGCATGCTCAAGTTGGCATCTTGAAAACATAAACTGTTAATAATAATATTAAGTACATTACAGTCCTATGATATTAAAAGACAACAAAACCAACAGTTTATAGTGCACACCTTCGACGAAACAACATACTACATGCAAATCGGAATACATATAAATCACCGTATAAATAAGGTTTCAAACATATAAACACTGAATTCATGTTATATATCTTCAGGGCAAAATCAATTCAATACCAACTTTCTAGAAGGACCGCCATGATCTCTCTCAACATGCTCCACAAGAGACACAGGATCTCTGAATCCTTTACTACATTTTGGACACGCATCAATTGTAACTTTAGCCGCAGATCGGTTACCGCTTATTTCATGAACTTTTTGCACATGGTCGACCAAAGAAGTTAATGAAGAAAACTTGGCACCACATTGAAGGCATTGCTCCACTTAAACACTGCTATTGCTCTTTCCCCCAACATCAGTCGATGTCCCCCAGACTTAATTAATTTCACCACTCAACTTCTACATTCCAGCCTCAGCTGAAGCTCGAATATTGGAAGCAGCATTAAGAAAGCTCGTTGTCCACTGATATTACTACGATTGATAGCAAGAAGTACCACTGGTGAGTTAAATAGTTTAATTAAGCTCTTAATTAATATGCTATTCTAGAGACACAAATTATATGCTTATTCATATAAGCTATTTTGAAAGAGGTTATAAGGCCTGACTCTTCCGACTAAACGAAAAAGTACTATTGAAAAATTTAAGAGATAGTAACATAAATCGAGAAAAACAAACCTACTCCTTGATAGTTGATGAGTTAGCATAGTCTTCAGTACTTCATACAACACAGTGGCAATTCAAATCCTAACATACTCAGAACGACATGTAGTCTGAGCATCTTCACCAAGAATTTACAAGTCATGTTCTAAAGATTTCAAAGGAGTTGCAAACGGATATGCGGGTTCCCCAATCATTGATGTTGGCAGACCTTAGCTACTCTACACTGTAAAGCATATTAGAAAAGATATAAGAGTTAGTTGAGTCACCATGATTAGAAGTTCACAGCCCTTCAAAAGTGGATAATTTTCTTCAGTAATTTCACTGCATCGCTGCAAATTTCAACACAAGAACAAGTCATGAGTTTATATAATATAGAAAGAGTACAACTGACGAGTTAAAATAATGAACATATTTGTTATAATATAATAATACATGTTCAAAGTCAGGAACATTGTTGGTTTGATATCCCATTGTTTTCAAGAGAACTTTCTCTGTCTCTCTTCTTCATTCTCTTCTGCAACCTTTAAATGGTTCAAGTATTTCTTAAACTCAAGTATGGTTCAAGTATGGTTCAACCTTCATTCTTTATTCACATCTGCCAATTTAATATAAAGAAAAATAACTAAACATGATCTTAAACTCAAACCAGCAGAAAAACAATGAAACATAATAAAAAAATCCAACGAATTATATACATACCTTGAACGCTTCAGAGACAATTGCAACACGACATAGTCAAAAAGAGTGTCAGACCTCATTTTCATCTATTTAGGTAACACTGCACCACTCTTCAGATCATTTCAATTTTCACAATCATTTATGTACAGAACCAATCATAATCAGCAAAAGACATGAAAACTTAAAATTTGTTTATAGATTAGGCAAGTCTCATTTTCCTAATGCTTCCCATGTAACTTTTGTTTTTCTTGCATCAACACTGAGATGCTTCTCCTTTCTAATTTCCAGATCTGGAAAAAACTACACATGAAATGCATCTAAATCTAATAAAACACAAATAATCGTATGGAGAGAAAAAGATTGGTAAAACATAGAAAGGTAAGAAAATACTTACTACAAAATCAACAGATTTCATTCTTTTCAACTCAGAAACTCTCACAAAATCAACACTTTTCCCAAACCCTAAACCGGATTCAGACATCCTGGACAAAAAAATACAGATTTTGAGTCAAAATAGAAATGTGAAAAGATAAGAAAAATGTAATCGACAACAAAAGCAAACAAATTCGAAAGAGAAAGGGGTGACTTTACCATTTTCAGTGAACACATTCTTGAGATATTGAATGAATTTGTGGTGTATTTGACCGTGCACATAGTGAAGAATTCGCTAGGGTTTGGATGGAAAAGAGAAAGGGAAACAGAGAAAAGAAAGATGAAGGAGAGAGACGAGATGAAGGAGCGGAATGTGTTTTGGAGAGAGAAGAGGGAAAACATGAGAGAGAGTTTGGAAGAAAGTGTTGAAAATGACAAAAGTGTGGAAAGAGGGGATAGAGGAGAATGAGAGGGAAAAGGAAATTTGAAAAAATTGAAAGCCACTTGTACAAAATGTATCTTCTCATTGGTTGCAATTAGTTCAATTAGTAAATTACGATAAGGGGCAATTCTTAGTGTTAATTAAAAAGCAAGGAAGGGTAATTTAGACGGTTTGGTGGCATCTTCCATTCTTAGTTAGGTAGTTGATTGATGTTGCCATGTGTCGCTGCATAATTGGTTATGAGATAATTTTGAAAAGTCAAATTAGAATTGAAACAAAGCAGAAGATTAATGTGGGAGAGTGAGGACACGTTAGTTTGTTTTTTGGTAGTTGTTTCTATCCTTTTGTTTGCCATCCATCATCCTTATTCTAATTTTTCTTTAGTATATTTAATATAATCATTTTATTTAAATGTTATAACTTTAGATAAAATAACTATAGTTTTTATATTTAGGGATAATTTAATTAGATTACTTTAGCCTTTTTAATTTCATCACTAGTAAAGTTAAAAAATAAAAATAGGATAACGTTTTACTAGGTCTGTTTGTTTAAATTAATTATTAGTTTTTTTTTTTAGTTAGGGTTTACATTTTGGCCTAACTTAGATTTTAAAAAAAAAATTTGTTTAAATCTACTTTTAGAATTTAATAACGTTATTTTAGAATTTTCTTTTAATCAATAATTGTTTATATTTTACCATCTTTCATATATTATTTTAGATTTGTACTAACATTTTCTTGTTTTTGCGAGGTACTACCATCGTGAGCGAGCATTGGACTATTTTGCAGACATTCATAGCTTGTGCATGCATGTATGGATTAATTCAACGCTTCAGAGCCTGCAGATTCGATCATACCTGATTCGAGCATTCAGGTTTTATTTATTTATTTCTTTATCGATTGTCTTAAATTAATTCTTTATCTTTTAGCCATTTACCTTCAAGGTTTAGGTTTGTCTTTGTAATTAAACATTGAATTTCTTCATTACCGCGCGATTCTCTTCTCATCTCATACTCCCTTGATTGTCGTATGCCTTTAATTTTAATTGTCTATTTTATTTAAATTTCTTTTCTATCTAAATTATTTTCCTTTTATTTTCAGCCATTTAAATTCTAGAAATCAATGTATAGGTTGCCAAGGTTTTTTTGTAATAATTAGGGTTTATTTTCGCGCTCCATTTCTCCTCTATAATTAGGGTTTATTGTCCCTTCCAGGTGGTAGTTCATTGGGGCTTTTCCCTTCCTATCCTTTTCAACTTCGACGGCTTCACGCCTCTCTGCCGACATCTGAGGCTTAATCCAAGTCCCTTTCGGCACAGCAGCTGTTGCACCCCAAAATTTGCCCATCTGATTTTTACTTTTAACTGGCTTAAGCATTACATTATCATACGCATACCTTCATTAAATCATCTAACATATCATGCATCACTAATCAACAAACTTAGCATAAGGATCAAGAATCAGGGTTTATTTCCCTATGATTGCATTCATCAAAGTTTTTATTGAAATCAACCAGATTAGGTTTACTTCACTATTCATTTATTAACCAAAAGGAGCCATTTATGGAGTTTGGACGCAATTATCTGGCGCACAGCACGAATTATAAGTTATGGTGCAATACTTATTCATATGAACAAAGGTGCTAGCGTATGACAAGCCTTGTGAGATTGAGATTCGTATGATGATGGCTTGGAAAAGAGGTCACTAGTGTGTGATTGACTTTTTGGTCAAAGTCAACGATGAAGGTTGACTGTTGACTATAAACACTTTCAAGATCTGTGATCTCCATCTTATGTTGTAGTTGCTACTTCAAGTACAAAAAGGTGAAAGAAGAATTTGGATTCTAAATTAATACAATAAATGGAGGAAATTATCATTCATCATTACAAGTTAATAGAGAGTTTCAAAATGCATTCAACAGACCACAACCATACATTATGATCCAAAGTTCCTAAAAATTATTCCTTGATTTCTTAATCACGCTTTCCATCTTCTTTCCAATTCCAAGCCATCTGCACAAGAAATAAACACGTATCAATTCATTTAAACCATCATAACAACCTTCCAAAATCAGTTACTAACTGTTATAACTACCTATTCCATTAACTAACAGAAACTCTCAATCTCCTAACCAACTAACAGATTTGTAACTGACTCTAACAGAGTTAACAATTACTAACAGATGGATAACAGAACAAAGAGGAAAAAATCTGAAGATATATAACAGAACACTGATTATTCATCGAGGAGATTCTTCAAATTCACCTTCATCACTCTCTTCTTTCACTCATCCTTCATCCACCATCATCATCTTCAGAACCACCACACTTCTCAGCTATTCACTCTCATGCAATCCACAACACTTCACTTCTTCAACCATCTCTCCAATCACCATTCGACCACCATTTTACCACCTTCAATCTCCCAATAATCTTCAAAAATCCTCTGTAACCTGGATCACCGATCTTAACACCCTATAAGCTCTGAAACCCCTTCAATCTAGCAAGACGAATCGCAAGCAATCTTCAACCTTCAAGAAACAATTCTAAAGCTTCAATCTCTTGGTCTTTAACATCGACACAACAACGACGATACGCGGAAATATTCAGAAACTCAGAAAAAGAAGATGAAAGAAGCTATGTAGAGGGGATCGAAGGAGCAAGAGATTAGAACAATACCTGGATATAACGTTGAGGGTGCTCTTCTCATTGACGACGTAGAAAAGAGATCGGAAACAAGCCTTAATAGAACCGAAACAAGAGAGAGAATGATCGGGGATTTCGCCGTCGAGTCATCGCGCCGCCTCCATCCACGCCCGTCGGAGGTCAAGACCGGAGAAGGAAAAAGAAACGCCACCGTTTGCTCGTTCAAGAGAGGGGAAAGGGGAATGTGAAAGCTGAAAGGTCACACGATTCGCAACCCTAATCCTATTTCAGGTTTCTTTTATTTTATTTTATTTATTTTACTTATTCAATTAGTTGTTTTTTTATTTTCAATAGAATCTGAATAAAATTCGCAATGGATCAAACGAAAACAATCCTGGGCCGAGTTAATAATCACACCCCCATGTGGCCCATCATATTTTGCTGAAAATCAATAACACACAAGAACAACTCTGGGCCATGATCTGACTGGGTCTTGCGCCCATATTGCTCTATGCACCATAAAATCCATATTCACACCCCCTGTTTCCATCTTTTTTATTTAGGTTAATTAGTTTTTTTTCAATTTCTTTTTAGTAGTTAAAACTAATTTTCTACCATCTTTTTAGACCTTTAATACATAATTTTAGACATAGAAAATAATCACAAAAATATTAGTTTAGGCTAATTCTTTTATCTCTTTCTTGCTTAATTAGAGTTCCTTTGTTCTCACATAAAAAAATCATAAAAATAATAGCCTTTTAATTCATTTTAGTACTATATTTTGAATCCTTTTATTCCATGCCTTTGTACTATATTTTCAAGTCATTCTTTTAGTCAATTTTGTACTAATTTTGTATCATGCTTATTTGTGATTTTTACTTGTAATTTCACTTGTAGGTTTCCATATATTTAAGACCCATAACATCCATAACTTTTAGGTTAGTCTTCCCCTTGAAAATCCTATAATTTTAGGTAGTTTCTTAATTAGACAATTTAGGAATTAACTTATCTTTTAGTTCATATTAGATTAGGTTCCTTTTTCTTTTCCTTTTCAACTTTAAAACATCTAAAAAAGGACGACGCGAATCATGCTAATACTCTTTTTTCATAGTGGGAAAGAAATGATTGGAGCGTAGGCCCCGATGTATGTTCTTTTCTACTTAGTGGGAGAAATGATTGAGGCGTAGGCCTCGATGTATGTTCTTACCCGCTATTTAGAGAAATGATTGAGGCGTAGGCTTTGATGTATTTCTCTAATTTCTAAACATTTAAACTTTTAAGGCATGATTCAAGTCACAAATTAATTTCCCTTAAAAGATATAAAAAAAAAACACTTCAAAATATCTAATAAAGGCTCAGACCTAAACAAAGTAAGGAAGTGATGCGAAGCCTTATAGTGGGTTTTCGTCCATCATGGAATTACACCTAAAAAACACAAACCAATCATCTCTCTTCTCTCTCCTGCCTCCGAGGAATTCTTTCTCCTAATCGGACACGTTATTTCCGCTCATTCCCAGCTTAAGACTCCAGAGGTCGAGCAGCGGAGTGCGAATGTAACTGTTCAACTAAAAAACACAAAAACAAACAAAAACATGTGAGCCGAACTACGGCGCTCTGATTCCTGAAAAGGATACGTAGGCATTAGGTCGCGGGGCCTAAGCGAGCACAACTATTTATAAACCTTGTTTTCCCCGTGTTTCTGTTTTTTTCATTTGCATGCATTCCCTTAGCATTAAGCTTTAGATTTATAGATTTACACACCCTTTAGATAACAACAAACATAAGTGGATTCTGTGGAGTACCACAGACGTGAGGGGTGCTAGTACCTTCCCATTGCGTAACCGACTCCCGTACCCTATCTCTGGTCGCAAGACCTTCTCTTATCCTTATTCTAGGTTTTCTGATATTCCTTTCCCTTAATGGGATAAATATATTAATGGTGACTCTGTTCACATTTCGTGAGCGTGCGACAGCTGGCGACTCTGCTGGGGATGTGATAGACCTGTGCTGGTCCATTCTTAGCAAGTCGATCCTAGCCTTTGTTTGTTTCTTTTCTTTGGGTGTTTTTCTTAGTTTGTTTATATGCTTACATCCTGTGTTTATATGTTTGCATATCATGTTTATTTCTATTTGCATATCATATTTACTTTCCGCATGCATCTGGACTATATTATGGGTCCCCGTGGGGACCACATATTTTCTCTGTTTGTAGGTTGGGTGGGATGTTCTATGAGATAAAAGGCCCAATACCCAGGCCATGAGTGATACCTTAGGAACTAGGAATAAAGTGGCCATGACGGACAGAAGACGTATGTCTGATTGCTCCGATCATGTATCCACGGGCAGAGCTTGGTTGAACGAGGCAATGTCGTATGATTGCGCCCACTTTCAATCCTCTGTTGGCTTTTTGACCTACCATATACTAGATCCTACCTGTGAGAGGGGTTGGGAAATTTTGTTTTGCAGGAAAACATGCCTCCATCCTACCCTATGCCCATTCAGACTATCTATCATAATCAACTTCGAACCTCTGAATCTGGAGGGTTCGACCTTATGTGACTTATGTAAAGGTTATCTATCCTGAATCAATGCCAAACCTATGAATCTGGAGGGTTCGACCATCTTTGACTTATACAGAAGTTCTACATCAGTTATCTATCAGAATCAACGTCGAACCTCTAAATCTGGAGGGTTCGACCATCTTTGACTCATGCACCGCCTATTTATCAAGAAAGCAAAATCGAACCTCTGAATCTAGAGGATTCGACCATATCTTATTGACCATGAGGAGTTATTATCACAAAAGGCCTTGATCCTTGATCCTAATTCCTACTGCATTTGCATCATCATTAACATTTTTGCATTCATGCATATGCATCCATGGTTACCAAAACTCTTGACTTCTTCCTCTCTATCAGATCAGACAAGATGATTCCTCCACACCGATATCTGACAAGACAACAGACAAAGAATCATGGGGAATTACAAACAAGAGCAAGCTACTATCACAAAATGCCATGCCTCCTCATGGGGGAACCTTCCACCAACGGAGCCTAAAGACTTTGTGTTTGTTAGAGAACATTTCATTTGCCTCAGAATAAAGACAATCTTGCCATTGTATAGATTTCTCAAGCACTTTCAATTGTATTACTTTTGTTGTTATCAAGTACTATCCATTGTAAGAAACTCATTCTATTTGAATAAATAAAAATAATGCAATATACATGTTTTTCTCAAATCATTTCATCTTCGTCATTATGTTCATTGATATTCAACTCATTTATCTTAAGCAACTAAAAAAGGAGAATGATGAAAATCAAAAACACATGAACTACTAATCGTATGCTTTTGGAACAAAGATCTTGCTGACGATGTACAGGCATTGTTTCAATTCCTAAACACCGGAGTTATAAGGGAGTGAAACCTTCGTCAACCCCTTTGAGCCTAAGGAGTAGTAGTTTCTTTTCAAAAAAATACAAAACCCACAATCTTAACTAGGGGCAGGGTAATCTTAAGTTAGTGCGACCGAGCGCTCAACATTCAGGTATTCCATCAGAGGATCAATCATATTTCATCTCTCAACAAAAGAAGAAGAGCACAATCTACAATGGATGTCTCCCATTCACTAAGAAGAAGGCAGTCACAACCTTTCAACAAGTCAATCACAAAAATTATACAACTTGTTCCCGAACGAGGTAAAAAAAAGGAATGAAAAGAACCCTATCAGCTAACTGCGACATACTTTTGACAAAAGTTGGGTCTATTTTCTTCCTAATGGAATAATCTAAACCCCCTGCAGCCGTCTGAACCAGTTCATGTTCAGGTACCTGCGTGAAACATTTTGCCTTAAGCTACCTAAACCTATTTAGGTAGTCGTCGATGGTCTCTACAAACCTCCTTTTGATGTTCGACAGTTCGACCGAACCAATTTTTGAATGCCCCTTATAAAATTGCTCGTGAAAGAGTTTTTCCAATTTTGGCCATGAATCGACAAAATTTGGAGGTAACGTGGTGAACTATGTAAACACCGCCTTAGTGAGATATGATGGAAAATGTTTCATTCTGAGACTCTCACTGTTCGCCATGTCTCTTGATTCAATCAGATATCCGGAGATGTGATCGATTGTCGATTCTCCTGTCTCTCCTTCGAACTTGGTATACTTGGGTATTTTCCAGCCTCTAGGTTTTTCTCTCTGCACAATGTATTCAGCCAGCGGGGAAGAGTATGTTGGCCTTTGTAGCGGGGTATTCAGTCTATTTCTGGCCATAATCCTTTCGATAATCGTAGTCAGATTGTTTTCCATGGCCGCTTCTTCATGCTAATATTGTTCGACAAACTAATCAGCATCTTGTTGTCGACCCACCATCATGACTTGCGGGTGTCTCCCTCGTACCCCACCTTGATTTGGTTGCAGTCTGGGAATTTGATTTTGTTGCACTGTTTCATCATCCATTTGATCTTCTTCTGCAGGTGTATGCACAACAACCTGCCTATGGGCTTGAGGGGGTTGTCGACCAGACGTCTGAGGTGCCCGAGGAAGTTGCACAGTCGAGTGAGTTGATCGACCACCTGTCTGTTCGGCTCTGCTGATTTCTGCACTATAGGATTAAAAAAGTTCCCATTTGGTTTGTTAACATGTTCACCAACTCATGATTGCTATCATCCATCTGTTGCCTAAGCACAGCTACGGACGTATTCGACAAAGGCACAACTTTGTTCTGGTTTGCCCTATTTTGGGTGCTTGGCGTGGATCCTTGTGTGTCTAATACTAACGCAGGACTCGATGCCGACTGAGTTTCAACCATTAAGAAATACGACATTCCATACATGGGTCAGCGGTCCCAACACAAGGCAAGTTAGGTCGAAATGGTGAGAAAGAAGTTCCCCTTGCTCCAGTGCCTCCTGGTGGGATTACAGGGGTATCCGCTATCCTTGTTCTCGTAACTGGTGCCTCTGTCGCTTTACCAGTCACTTGCTCAACTGGGTTAATCACCGTATTTGAAGACTTCAGAGAATGAGGGGGTACTTCATCGACGTTATTTGGGTTATGAGGGTTTATCATCCTAGACCTAACCTTTTTGGGTGGGTTATGATATTGTTTGGTGTATTTCCCACTCCTAAGTTTCATACATATATAAAACGAAAAAATTTAGCACGATGGTCCCACTGGGCATGCCATTTTTGTTTATTGTGGAAATTGGTAAACAACGGTTGGTCCTCCCAAAGCCTTAAAACCAAGGGTTACTTGCAAGATCGACCAGTTGATCTTAAAACCACGTGCTAAAGTTTGGAATTGTATCTGTTTTGTCGAAGTGTCTGCCTAAGAGACGATTTTCTAAGGCTGATAACAAACACAATGTTTTTCCATGCTGAATGCTAGATCTGATCGATAGGTGTCTCGTAACTGACGGGACAAACCTAGACTTAAGGATTTTTGGGTATGGACATACCGGCCTTGACCTTCTTGGGTGACTCGTGACCACCAGACAACGTCGACTCAAAGGTTGTTCTTTGATCGTAACAACCGGTCTCAGCCTACTTGGTTGAAATAACAATTAAAAGATAAAGCAAATGCTGGTTAAAGAATACAACATAGGTAAAAGCTTCGAAACATACAATTAAAAAGTAAAGGATTTGCATTGAAAATAAAGATGGTGATTCACATACATCAAGACTTTCAGCAACTCTTATTTTCTTAAGGGCGGAAATTGGGCTGAGTGTAAGCAAGCAGTTTGATTGTAATAGTGAACACACATTTTCTACATTATTCTGACCTATTTATAGAATTTACATGAAATAACTACCTAACATAATCTACGGCTAAGATTTGAATTGGCACCAACTGCTTCGTAAGATCCTTCTCCGCGTTTGGCGCTCTTGACACACGACCTTGGCCTGGTAACCGTCCCTTAACATTTCAAACTTTGAAATTTGAATTCTCGCGCTTTAGCTACTTCTGGTAACCGTCTCCGATTTTGACGCGTCCCTTGCAATCGAAGGCTTGGTCCGAAAATCTTCTAAGTATGAAATCCTTATGTTCGACTTTCGCCCTCTGCTTCGACATTCTTACGTTTGACTTTCGACACCCTTCTATTTCGACATTCACTTCATTCTTTGTTTGTAAATTTTCTTGTTAGAATGGAAGGGTCTTCTGTTGAGGACACATGTCCTACTTTGTCTCTAGAGTTTTTTCAGGGTAACACCAATTACTCAAAACAACTTTTGCGGAGTCAATACACGAAAGTGGATAAATTAAAATGATATTTACTTCCAAAACACTGTAATTAACACAAACATAAAGGAGAAAATTATAAATACTCTTGTAATATGAGTTGGAGGAAGCCCAAACTTAGAGAACTATTGATGGAACGACTAGGCTAGAGTGTTCTGGTTAATCAAAAGTTTATTAGATTAAAAAAATATAAATTAATATAATTTTAAAAAATAAGTTAAAATAAAATTTATTATTTTAATATATTTGTTCGCAAAAAATATTTTAATAAATTAAAAAAATTCATTTTTTAAAAAAACAAATTCGGGGTTTTGAAAAATTAGAAGGCACAAGTACAATTGAATTAACTCAAAAGTTATTATTTTCAATTTTTAAAGAGAAAGCGACAGAAATAAACACAAAAAAGTTTAGCGTTTCCACTTCAAAATCCTCAGGAGGTGCTTTCTTCTTCCCCGTAAGCACCCCTGAGATTCACTTTCAAAACCCTATTCATATTTTCAACTATCAAATTACAACAATCCAATTTCCCTTTCAATTTCCGTTCCATTTTCACCGTCGATTTTCAATGGCTTCCGACGGTTTCACCGACAAGAACGCCGTGTTCAGAAAACTCAAAACCAAATCCGAAAACAAGGTTCGAAGTTCTTTCTTATATATTTTTTGAATTTTCACGCTCCTGTGATTTCAGTTATTCGATTTTGAACTTTGATTCTCGAGATCCGTTTCAGATCTGCGATATCTGTGTGTGCGTTCTTTTGATTTTTGAAGTTTGATGGTTTTTTGTTTTGTTTCAGTCGTGTTTCGATTGTAATGCGAAGAATCCAACCTGGGCGTCAGTACCGTATGGGATCTTTCTCTGCATTGATTGCTCGGCAGTTCATCGGAGTCTTGGCGTTCACATCAGCTTCGTGAGGTGAGTTGTTGATTGATTTTGTTAAATGATGAATTTGGTTGCTGATTTTTGAAGCTTCAGTGTTTGTGTCAGTTTGCAATTTGATTGTGTAGCTGTTTGGTTAGTAGTGTTAGTGCTGTGTTGTGCAAGGGTGAGGCTTGAATTTGCATGTGGATGGATTTAGAGTAGTGCATTATTTTTTCCGTTCTGCGCGCGTGTTACAGTTGTAATTAGCTAGTAATTTGTTAGTAGCTAACTAGTCACTCACTCTTATAAGTGTTATTACTAGTTTTTTTCAAATCAAATGGTTATTGCTTGCATGGTCTATGAAACCATATTGGGGATTTTGCCTCTTATTATGTGTAGTCAATCCCGGATAGCGGCGTGGAGCGGCTGACCCCAAAAATTGAATAGCGGGATGGCCACTATTTAATCATTTTTTGGACAAATTACATGAATAATAATTATAAACATACAACATATGAAGTGCAGAGGGAAGAACAAAGTGCATAGAGAGGTGAGAGAGGAACTTGTGATTTTTCTTTGGAACAGATGAAGTGCAGAAACATCGGTGAAGGAAGGTTAGGGTTGAGTCTCAACTCAAATTTGATTGAAAAACCCAAAAATTACCTGTAAAACGTTTTAAATTTAAGGGGTAATTTCGGTTTTTCAAAGGGGAAAAGGATAGCGATACAGAACCTGCTCCAGGCCGCAAACCGCTCTGCCTGCTGCCTGCTACCCTATAGCGGTAACTAAAGTGTTCTGCACCGCTAAGGCTCTTCCCATAACAACTGGCCTCAGCTCCGCTATAGTGGGATAGCGCCGCTATTGACTACACTGCTTTAGCAGCAGTCTAGAATAAATAAATGCTGGTTGATATTTATATCCCAAGTTAATTTTGAAGCACATGCAGTGACAGAGCTTGGTTATGGCATGGTTTTACTTTTTGCAGCAGGTTTGGAATGCAAGCACCATTGTTTTTCTCGTAGCTGTTATTTGTTTCCCTTGAGCTACTTTACTGAGTTGCAAGGCGTGTTTAGATTGGAAAATTACTGATGCTAGTTATTTCCTTTTGTTTCTTGAGTTGCAATTTATGATAGCTACTTTTAATTGAGAAACTGATTAGCTAGTTTAAACTTTAAAATAGAGGATGCAAACTTGGAACCACCTAATTTTTTTTTTTGATTATTTAACTGGAGAGTTTTTTTCACGAGAAAACTCAGTTATTGCCACCACAATCCAACATTTTAGTTTGGTTTTTCAGGGTATATCTTAGGAAAAAGTTGAGCAGGAGATTTATTCCATTATACCGAGTAAGATTTGAAAGGGTTGTTACACTTAATTTCTGAATCAAAAGTGATTCATCTAGCCTCAGTTTACTTGACTAAAAATTTAATATCTCACCCTGTTTCTGTGTTTTTGTTTTATAATTAGTTTTTTTTTTTTTGAATAACTTTGTTATATATTTAGTCGTTCCGTGAATTGCATTACAATCAATGGAGAAGAAGTAGTACATTACTCCACATATTTGTTTTATATTTAGTTATTATTCTAAGTTATTACATGAACTACATTACAATCAACAGGGAGGAAGTATTACTGTACTTTGTTTTATATTTAGTTATTCTACAAATTTTATTACAAACAATGGGGAGGAAGTAGTGCTATACTGTAGTAGAAAGAAGTGAGAAGGCAGAAACAATTTATACTTAATATATATTTTTATATGTAGATCTACAAACTTAGACTCATGGACTCCTGAGCAACTTAAAATGATGAGCTTTGGTGGAAACGGTAGAGCAAGTGTTTTCTTTAGACAGCATGGTTGGAATGGCGATGGTAAAGTAGAGGCGAAGTATACATCCAGAGCTGCAGAGTTGTATAAGCAATTGCTTTCAAAAGAAGTTGCTAAAAGTATGGCTGAGGAGGCTGCCTTGTCTCCATCCCCTGCAACTGCTTCTCAGTCTGCCGAAGGGGATAATGGACTTCCTGATGTTAGGACAACCGAAGTCCCAATTGAAAAGACTTTGGAGAAACCAGAAAAGACTGAGAGCACTTCTTCACCTAGAGCTTCATATACTGCAGTTTCAAATAATTTGAAGAAGCCTCTTGGAGCAAAAAAAACTACTAAGAGTGGGGGGCTTGGAGCCCGTAAGCTCACTAGAAAGGTATTCAATAATGCAAATAGTTATTTTTGATTGCTGATCGTTTACAGAAATTGCATGTTGGTTTACCATCATTTTGTTCTCTATTTTAATTTGGTGACTTGAGTTTTTAACTAATTATTATTATCATAATGCAGCCAAGTGAGTCTCTATATGAGCAGAAGCCCGAAGAAGCACCTGTGCCAGTTTCATCATCGACAAAGAACAACTTGCCTTCTGGGCCACCTCCAACATCTCGGTTTGAGTATACAGAAGATGTCCAAACATCTGAGTTAAATTCTGGAGGTCATGTGTCTGCACCAAAGTCATCTAACTTCTTTTCAGACTTTGGAATGGGTAGTGGCTTACCAAAGAAATCTGGGCCTAGCTCCTCAAAAGTGCAAGTAAGCCCTATGCCTGTAACTATTGCCCCTGCATAAATACTTCATGTAGTAAGCTTACAGTGTTTATATACGATTCAGTTCAAATTTTGATATATTTATCCAGTTTAATGTTTTAAACCCCAGTGAATGCAATTTTGGGAGAAACTGCTAGCATGTTAATGAAAAAGATTAAATGCTTCCTTACATGTGTAGGATTACATATTTTCAAAACTTTTTCTCTACCAAAATTTTATTGCAACACAAAATATCCTATATATATTTTACTAGGGATTTCAGTGTAATTTGGAAAACTACGAGTTTGCTAGTGCAGTGGTTGTGTAATACTATTGTATCATTATTATAGTCTGAGATGATTTTGCAGTAGGACCTTCAATATTCTTTAAAGCTACAATAGATGTTGCCACTCATCCAAGTGTTTTTCTCAACAAATTGATTCAACTGCTCAATAATTTTTTGACCCCGCAGTCATGCCCCTTATATTCTTTTGTATGTGTTTGTATAAACCTTTAATATTCTTTAAAGCTACAATAGAAGATGCCACTCATCCGAGTGTTTTTCTCAACAAATTAATTAATTCAACTGCACAATAATTTTTTGACCCCACAGTCATGCCCCTTATATTCTTTTGTTTGTGATTGTATAAGATTCAGGAAACTGATGAAGCAAGAAAGAAGTTCTCAAATGCCAAGTCTATTTCTTCATCCCAATATTTTGGTGACCAGAGCAAGGCTGATGTGGATGCTCAAGCTACTTTATCAAAGTTTTCAGTATGTGTCTTTTCCTTTAGTAACTCAATGGAACAAAGCATTAGTATGAATGCATATGTAGATTGTAGATGTTCAATACCCTGCATTGACGCTGTGTTGAATGGATTCTTTCATATCACATACTATTGTCATTGGCAGGACTTATACTATCTCCTAAATTTCCACATTCAACCCTGAAAATTTTGGTTGCAAACACTCCAGTCCTAAAAATGCAAAAGTGCCATCTTAGTCCCTAAGGAACTGATAATATAATCAAACTAGTCTTTAGGCACCAGACTTTACAAGGAGTAATATGATTTACATTTGTGATTCATGCATATTAGTATTTAAATTGGGCTTTTTGCATTATCAAGGACTACTATTTATACAACCAAAATTTTGCTTGGACTAATTAGGCCGCATGCTGTATACTAACTTATATGAAAAGTTTAAGGGCTAGTGATTTGTGTTTTTTCGAAGTGAATATATTTCATATTGAAGATTAAATATGAAATGTTTTGTACTCCCAAACCAGTGTTTAAAAAAAGATAAGTAATTCAGGACTTGTTTTATAGGTCAGTTTTTTTCCTTCTGTCTGACTGTAGGGATCACAGTTTTACTAGTAAATACCATTGTGGGAATAATAAATCAATGATTGTGGCAAACCATTTTTATCATACATAATTGAAGGCCTGAAACTGTTTCTAAACACAACATCAGTGACATTTTTCTCATTAATCTTAATTGTATAACATAAGTATACATATTTATTAGTAGAAACTCATTTGCTGTTGCTTTTTAGTATAGTTTCATAAATTAGCAAACCTAATACCCTTTTTCATCAAAATGGGTTGTAGTGTATTAATAAATGGAATTTAACCCAATGCAGAGTTTGAACTTGCTTTTCCTTGATAAAATATTTATCTTTTTGTTGATATTATTCGTTATATAGGCTAGTGTTGGGTGAGTGGGATGAGTGAGAGAAAGGAAAAGTTCCAAATTTCATCGAGTGATTTGGCATTTATTTGGCGTACAGCAAATGAAGTGATGGAATTTCAGTTATACATAGATATATATTGAGGGATTAGGAAGGAATTTCAGTTATAGATGTGTTGAGGGATTGGGAAGAGCTCTGTTATGTTAACGTCTCTTTGTTATGGATAGTTCCTTATGTTGAGGGAACGGGAAGAGCTCAGTTCCGCAAATTTTCTCTTTCTTTCTTGGATTTTTTTTTTTTTGTCTCTGTCATGGAAATTTCCTTATTCTCCCATATATCTGCAACCAAAAACATGAAGAAGAGGAGGGACCAGGCTGTTAAAAATTGGTACTTAGTAGCAGCATTAATCCTTTTGTTATTTCCAGGGTTCATCTGCTATATCCAGTGCCGATCTTTTTGGTGACTCAAGCGATAACAATGTCGATCTTGCTGCTAGTGATCTTATCAATCGAATATCTTTCCAGGTATTCCTTATATTATACTGGACTCAAACTTAATTGTTCATAATCATTATTCAAACAACAAAATTATTATATGATTCCCGTGTTGATGTTTAGTTGCATGGTGATCCTTTCACTCCCTTATTTTACAGGCACAACAGGATATTTCTTCCCTTAAGAACATTGCTGGAGAAACTGGGAAAAAGCTCACCTCCTTGGCATCCTCCTTGATGACAGATCTTCAGGACCGAATCCTCTAAAATTGTATGTTGTGTATTTTAAGAGAACCTGGTGTTTACTGATACCAGCCGTTTGTGTTTCAAATGTAAAAGAAGAGCTCAATAGATAGACAATTTTTTATGAACAAAAATAAGATACTTTTATATTCAGGTTTGTCATTTTGGCTGGTGCTTTGATTTTGTATCACAGAAGTCATGTTTTAAGGTTCCTAGTATCTTATAGATGGTTTACAATTTACTTTTTTCTATTGGTCAATGCTAGTTTGTCGCAAGTTCAAGAATGTTACTACTATCTTGTATCAATTTGGTAAATACTTTTCTACTATTACATATTTTTTAACCAGTTTGACTTGCTTTTGTTTTTCTTGATTCTGAAATAAGCCTTAACCCCCTCAGCTGAATCGGTTACATGCATCAAATTTTGCCATAATCATGCTTTGTTGATCTCGAGCAGTGTTTTAAAAACTGGACCGGACATCAAACCGGTGAAGGTACTGGGTCACTGGTTGATTGGTCGAACCACTGGGTCATTGGTCGAACCGCATGACTAAACCAGGTTAAACTGGATAACTTGGTTGAATAGACCAGTTGTTATAATAAAATTATATAGGTATAAAACCTGTCAAACCGGATGATTCAGTCTCTACAAAATATAACTAGCACTTAAATTTTTTAAAAATATCATATCACAAGTTCATAATTTAAATTCAAATTTTAAACATAGGTATCATATTTAATAAAATAGTACAAAATCGGGTTAAACTGGATAATTGCAATATAATATAATTGAATAATTTATAACCGAATAATTTCATTATCTACTAAATTTAATTTCAAAAAAGAAAAAATTGTTTCAATGTTGGGATCTCCTTCTTCAATAGCAAAATCATCGACAACAAAACCAATCGTATATGTAATTTTTTTTAATTTTTAATTTTTAAATTTTAATTTAAATTTAAATTTATTTATTTTATTTTTTATTTTAATTTTTTATTAAAATAATTAAAATGAGGTCGTTTTAATTTAAAAAAAATAAAAAAATGCATTTAAACCGCCGGTTTTTTCGGTTTTGACCGGTTTGCACCGGTTCAATGACATTTCCGATCCAACTATTGAACCGGACCGGTTATCTGACCAGTTTCCAGTTCAACAGGTCCGACCGGCCGATCTGGTGCTACTTTAAAATTAAGCTAATTTAAAAATTAAAGTTAGAAATATGAATTCAAGAAATAATGGTAATAGATTCTCTCTTTGGTTTTATGTGGAGGGATGTAAATGAATATTTAAGGGATGGATACTGTGATATTTGTGTTCGCCACATTGGATATATATAATATTCATATTTGTTCTATATCCGTGCGAATATTATTTAAGTAGATAATCTGTGAGTTATATTTGTGTTCGCCGCCACATTGGATATATATAATATTCATATCTGTTCTATATCCGTGCGAATATTATTTAAGTAGATAATCTGTGAGTTTTAAAGTATTCGTAGATGTTTACGAGTATCTATGGATAACATTTGTTTTTTAAAATATAAAAAAAAACTTTTAACTTTTTTTAAAAACACAAAAAATTATTATTATATAGTGTCCATACAATTCACTCTCTCTTTAACAATAAAGCTTTATCATATTAATTTTATTCTTTTTCACCAAAACATAATAATATTCAAACATAACATCTCTTTAACAATAAAACTTTATCATATTAATTTTATTCTTTTTCACTAAAACATAATAATATTCAAACATAACATTGGTTGGTGAGAGGAAGGGTGATACTGAAGTATTGACCAAATGGCCAAATATGATTTGTTCGAAACTTGAAAGGTTTTATTGAAAATAAATTTTAAAAAAAGAAATATAACTTTTTTAGAAGAGTAAAAGATAAGATATAATAAACTAATAATATTGAAATAATTTTTTTAATCTATCAGTGGATACGGATATCCGCATACACGAATATTATTATATTTGCATATGTATTCATTAACAAATGAGTATTTAAATATTCATGAATATCCATTAAGCTATCCGTCCTGTATCCATGATGTATTTTATCTGCAGAAACTTGCGGATATGAATTTTTTTTGCCATCTCTATTTATATATAATAATTTTTTATTTTTTAAATTTATTAAATAATTAATATATTTGGATAAAATATAGATTAGATTAGTTATTCAATAAATTTTAAAAAATATTTTTTTTCTCTTATAAATAAGTCTAGAAGAAATAAATAGGCTAAATTACAGTTTTGGTCTCCCTGTTTTAGGTTTTTCACGATTTTGGTCCCCATATTTTCTTTTTAAACAGTTTTGGTCCCCCATCCCAATTTTGTCCATGAACAGTACATGTCCGTACATGAACAGTACATGTCCGTACATGAACAGTGCATGAACAGTTGCATCAAAATTGAGATGGGAGACCAAAACTGTTTAAAAAGAAATTAGGGGGACCAAAATTGTGAAAAACGCAAAACAGAAGGACCAAAACTGTAATTTAGCCAAATAAATAATGTAATATAAATAAAGTTACAAAAGATTTTTTAACATTATATCCTATTTTTATTTATAAAAATATTTTAAAAAGTATTATTTCACAAATTTTTCTTTTATGAAAGAAAAATTAATGTTTGAATATATTCATGAGAAATGAGATGAATAATAAATTTTAATGTAATGATTAAATTTAAAAGTTACAATTTTTAAATTTTAGTAAAATGAATTTTAAAGATATATCAAGAATCACACCTTTAAATTTTAAAATTGGTTAGTTGGATGCTGAAAATGTTGACAGTGTGATTACTTCAAAACCAAACGATTTGGATTTCGGTGCTATTTCTTGCGAATGTAATTGCTTATTGACTCAGTTATTTAAGAATGTTTATGTTAAATCATTAGGAGACAAGTTAATGAGATTGCTTATGCTTTGACAATCAAACCACTCGGATTTCAGTGTTATTTTTCGCGAATGTAATCGCTTATTGACTCAGTCAATTAAGAACTTTCATGTTTAACAAACTAATAAAGTTACTCATGCTAAATATTATTATTAATGATATGATTTAAGTTTTTTCTATAAAAAATACTTTAAAAGTGATTATGAATGTTTCAAAATAAATATTAAACATACACTTAAAAAAGTTAAATAGACGCAAAAACACATCAGCATTAAATTTATTTGATATGTACACCAAAATCAACATGGATTTTTTGATGTCTTATTTTTTATTTTAAATCAAAATTTATTGCAATACACGTTTCAATTTATTATAAGTTGTGAGAAAATAGTACACGCGTATATAGCAGTTGAATATACCTTCTTCAATTAAAAAGAATGTTTTAAAAAGTTTTTCAAAATTAGAGTTTTAAAATTGCGGAAGAGTTTGATAAGATGCGTTAAGGATTAATTGGACGGTTTATTTAGATTTTGTTTGAGAGTTTGAAAGAAAAGAGATGTAAGAATTTTAAAAATATGAAAAGATAGAGTGAAAAGAATGGAAAGATTTAGGTAGAGAGAGGTTTATGAGATTTATTTTTATTTATAATACAAAATTTTATTAGTTTGGGCAAATTAAAAAATTGTATTGGAGGAGAGATTTCAAATTTTTTGAAGAGGTATGATAAATTGTTCAAATATAACGTGTCGTGATAATATTATGAAAATTAAAAATATGATAATGATAAACATTTATCTATCATTCTAAACAAAATTATTTTTCAAAAAATATTAAATATTTTCTATATTTTTTTAAAGTCCTCCTTTCCCCTCCCCTCCTAGCTCTCAAACTAAGTATGAATAAACAAAAAATAAAATGAAAATCAGATCGATAAAATTATTAACGAATAATTTGTCAATTAATTAAATTCAATTCACAACGAGATGTTTGGATTAAATTTTACAAACCAAATTCATAATTTAATATTATAGATTTGTAAAAATTATAATCACTTGAGAGAATGTTTCGTAGACAAAATCTAATACAGACCGCTTAAACAATAAAATACTATGAACAACAAATCTAACAACATAAAATTCTAGAAAGCAAAACATACAATGGTAGAAAGTGATAAACAACCTAAGAACATGCAAATTATACAAAAATTAAAAGAGATAGATAAAGAGAGTTGTGCACCAATATTTGTATTGACTCAATGCATCGTCTTTATTTGCACTTAATTCAATCTCCAATGACGAACAATTAAAAATCTCCAATGACGGACAATTAAAAATTAGTTGGCTTTAAACTAATTTAAAATTATTACAAGTTTCTTTTGATGTTATAGATAATGACTAACCAACATAAAACTTAAAGTCAATTGCTAAGCAATAGCATGTAACACCCCAAGTTTTCCATTTACTCACGACTTCAGTCAGGAAAGTTCTTATTTTTTTTAAAGAAAAGTTGTTGATTTATAAATCATCAACAACTTTATTACAAATAAACGTCATTGTCAAGAGTTGAACCCTGGACCAACAACACCCTTAACTCAACTAGTAAGTGTCAGCTGAGCTACCCCACCTACCCTGACAAAGTTCTTACTTGAATCAAGCTTAAATAAAATTATGTTTCAAGTCTTATAACTTATGATTTAATTCAGTTGACTTTTATTCAATTTGCCCTATAAAAAAATTGAATGGTTTCAACCCGTGTAAGAATTAGGAATAAATATGAGGTATATCAACTACGATAAAAGCTAAATTGAAATTACTATAAAATGGTAAAATTAAAATTACAATAAAACGATAAATAAACAAAAAATCTAAAATGCCACAGAAAATCAAAATACATATGAAACCACATGGTTACCGACGAAGCAAATTCAGGACATAAGAATGCAAGAAGGCGTTTCAAGAGATGAAGAAGTTTTGGGCAGCCCCTCTGGTGCTTACTGGCACGTATAGGGGAGCTCCCTTATATTTGTACCTATTAGTCATTGATTTTGAAATAAACTCAACCTTGATACAAGAGGAAGACAAAGATGAGAAGCAGTCAGTAAGGTCCTTAGGGGGGACTGCGTTACCATAAGATACAATGGTTTTCCATTTTCCGGATTTGAGTTATAGACAAAGTGACAAATGCATTTAATGCTATCTAATTAGGGATGCAGAAAATATGGGCAGGTCATAAGTGACTCTTATTATAAAGACGTTTGGTCATCATCATAGTTACGAAAAGTGAAATCGTCAAACGACCAACAAAAATTAACCAATTGTAATCCAAGACCACCACATTTGGAGAAATAAGAGCAAACTCGTCTGAAAAATAGATTCCATCGAGACACATTAGTTGATGGATGACCAGTCTCGGGAAAACATTTCTCCCTACACAACTCATACTTGAAGGGTTGTGCACATGTATGGTCTCTCTGAGGGCTTTACAAAGGCACTTCGTTCTTACATAACTCATGGTTGAGGGGTTATGTACACATACAATATCTTGGAGGATTTTAGGAAACACTTCACCCTTACATGGATGATGCTTGAGAGATTCTGTACATGTCTATTTTCTCGACATGCCTTAGAAAAACACTTCACCCTTACCTGGTTCATACTTAAAGAGTGGTGTACATGTACGATTTCTTAGGTCGGGTCCTGAAGTAGGAAGGAGCCAACCAGGAACCTAATGGAGCTCACCCCAATTAATGATCCACCCAAAAGAGTTGGGTTATACTGAAATAGTCAATGGGCCATATTGGCTATGTCGACTCACATTTAACATAAGTCAATATTTGATTGAGATATGACTAAGATCGTATTTATGGCTCCTGATGAGATAACATAATTCGAGATTTGGAATAATCAAACTTGATTTCCAATCACCATTAAGAGATCATATCAATCACGAGCAATCAATTTAATTTGTCTCTAATACATTTTCGTGTAAGGCAGGTCAGAGCTACTACATAAAGAGAAGAGCACAAGAGGAACATTAATTCACAATTCATTAAATTATTTCGACTGTGGTTTTTACTGATCTTCACTTGTAAGTTTATTATTGGTGTACTATTACGAGTACATTATAATATTAACTTTCAGTTTTTCTTTTTTTAAATTCAATTATTTTAGAGATAAATGAAGTTTTGTTGGATATTTTTCAAATAATAGTAAATTTTTGTTTGATATTTTTAACATGTAGAATAAAAAAATTTAATTTTAAATATATTTTGAAATAAATAAATGTCCTAGGCCGTTCGTAAGGCCCATAATGAATGGTCCGACCTACAAGCCTTTAATGGCACTGTAATCCATTCTTGGGGATACATCGAGCTCATGGTCTCCTTAGAAGAAGAAAGGGTACCAGGATTATCGATTTACAATTCCTAGTAGTTATTTGAAAGAGTGTTTAAAAATGCATCCTAAGTCGGTCCACCTTAAGATGAAGTACCACAAAATTCTTGACTATCTAGTGACATAAGCACATACCTTTCTGAATCAAAAGGTATCTACAAGGCTTTATAGCAAGACCAGAAAGAAGGCGAAGACAAAGCCATGGAGAGATCAACTTGACGTCCTTGATAAAATAGCTGAAAAATATGGTTCTCCAACCTCCTACAAGTAAGGTAGGTCTTTTCGACCAAACAAGCAGATATGGATGATCTAGATGATGTCGAAAACATATACCATGTCTCTTATGGCCAAAAGCAATGGCATAACCACTTGGTTATTTTAAAATTTTCAGGTACATATTTCTATAATGTATCATGATTGTTTGATTAAAGAGAGAAGAAATTTCCACAGAAATATATTTTTTATTTGTGGTTATGAAAGGGAACAATGAGTACAAAGTACGATCAGAGAGATTAAAGACACATCAGAAAGGCTCAATGGTGTTATCTCAAACACCACATGGATATGACTAAATCAATCAAAATCCCCAATGCAAATGTTCACAAAAAAAGAAACCAAGTCATAAAGTGGATAATAACTGGATTTCCCCCTCTTGTTCGCAAGCCACTCTAGAGGTTATGGTGAGTTCGCCTTACATCAACTTCAAATCAGGTTTTCACCTAGGGGAATGGTAAGGGGTACTTACCTTTGGCTAGGAACGATCCCAGAAATGTCCAACAAACTTTGAGCATAAACTCAGAGGTAAAGTTAAGTCTTAGAGAAACAAACTCAGGCCATAATCGACACCACAAAACATGTAAAATTCTTGTAAATAATAAGATGAAGTGTATATATATATATATATATATATATATATGTGTGTGTGTGTGTGTGTGTGTGTGTGTGTGTGTGTGTGTGTGTGTGTGTGTGTTACAAGACAAAAACATCAAAGCTTCACATATTCCTAGTACAAGAACACTGATAAAAAATACTACAGTGTTAGTCTGTCAAATAGACCATTTCTCACACTCGATAGCCTGATTAAGACGAACTTGATCATGGGAGACCTGAATGATATGATAAAAATACTCCACATGATTCAGGGATCTCTTAAAAGCACATTAGGCAATAGAGAAAACCTCTTGTATTGACCTGGCAAGATCCTTAGAGAGATCAAGATTCGCTTGGCACATATAAAGACAATCCTCCTCAGCCTTCTTCTGACTCTCTAGTTCTTATTTCATTTTTTGAGTAAGATCTAAGACAAATTTACTCTATCTAGAGTGGCCTCTACCTCGGACAAATATTTTTTAGTAGAAGCCAAAGCCTCTTCCTTCTCGGTTACTTTCCAGGAAAGCAACTTTACCTTTTAAACCATAATGTTGAGGTACTTGTAAGACTTCACGATGGCCTCCATAGCCTGGAATGAATTACAAGCACCTCATATATCCTCCTTGAACTGGCTCCGCTCAATTATAATCTCATCAACCTGTTCCTTAACCTTATCCATCTCTTCCTGGAGATAGTCAGACAATAAAGCCTCTCCCTGACCAGCAACCCCATTGGCTATAATGGCTGATGTCTAGTTAGTATGTTAATCAATATTGGCCAATTACCTTTGCTCATATTCCCCCGAGAGACCCGAGAAGTAAATATAATCTTCATCAAATACTGAAGACCAAAACTCCTTATCCGTCCTTTGGTGAGGAAGAGCTTGAAGGATAGAAAAACACTTAGAAAGGGGGGGATTGAATAAGTGTGACTATAAATTTTGGACGATAAAAATAAATTGCACAATTATTTTTATCCTGGTTCGCTGTTAACGAAGCTACTCCAGTCCACCCCCGCAGAGATGATTTACCTCAACCTGAGGATTTAATCCACTAATCGCACGGATTACAATGGTTTTCCACTTAGTCCGCAACTAAGTCTTCCAGAGTCTTCTGATCACACACTGATCACTCCAGGAACAACTGCTTAGATACCCTCTAAGACTTTTCTAGAGTCTACTGATCAACACGATCACTCTAGGCTTAGTTCACTCCTAAGACTTCCCTAGAGTATTCTGATCAACACGATCACTCTAGTTACAAACTGCTCAGCCAACTGCTAAGACTTCCTAGAGTATACTGATCACACGATCACTCTAGTTCCTTACAACTTAATGTAATCTATTCAAGAGTTTACAAATGCTTCTTAAAAGCGATAATCACAACTGTGATATTTCTCTTAACGTTTAAGCTTAATCTCACTAAAATATTACAACAGCAAAGTAGTGAGTTGATGAAGATTCTGAGCTTTGATTTGAACAGCGTTTCAGCAAGTTTGATATAAGTTGTTTTGGTGCAGAATCGTTAACCTTGCTTCTCATCAGAACTTCATATTTATAGGCGTTGAGAAGATGACCGTTGAATTCATTTAATGCTTTGCGTGTTCCGTACAGCATTGCATTTAATGTTATACGCTTTTGTCAACTACCTCGAGCCTTGTTCACGCTGTGTCTACTGACGTAGCCTTTAGTAGCTTTTAACGTTCCTTTTGTCAGTCAGCGTAGTCTGCCACCTGTACTTCCTTCTGATCTGATGTTTGTGAATACGACGTTTGAATATCATCAGAGTCAAAACGGCTTGGTGCATAGCATCTTCTGATCTTCTGACCTTGAAGTGCTTCTGAGCGTGATACCATCTTCTGATCTTCAGTGCTTCTGATCTCACGTTCTTCTGATGCTTCCATAGACCCATGTTCTGATTCTGCTTCGACCATCTTCTGATGTCTTGCCAGACCATGTTCTGATGTTGCATGCTGAACCATTTGAGATACAACTTCTGAGCGCTGAATTACGCGTACTCTTTATATATATTTCCTGAAAGGGAAATTGCATTGGATTAGAGTACCATATTATCTTAAGCAAAATTCATATTATTGTTATCATCAAAACTAAGATAATTGATAAGAACAAATCTTGTTCTAACAATCTCCCCCTTTTTGATGATGACAAAAACATATATAAATGATATGAATTTGCGATCAGAAAGAGTAGACGGCAAAAGACAAATTACACAGCTATAGCATAAGCATATGAATATGTCTCCCCCTGAGATTAACAATCCCCCCCTGAGATAAATAATCTCCCCCTGAAATAAATACTCGAAGAACTTTGATAAAAGACTTCCCTGATTATTTCGGTAGAGACGATCATATAAGCTTCTGCCTTCAGAGAATTCATAGCTTCTGACTTCTGCTTCCATTGGACAGCTTCAGAACTTGAATTTCTTTAGATCCTTAGAACACTCACAGCTTCTGATTTCTGCTTCCCTCGGATAGCTTCAGAACTTTGAATGTCTACCAACATCACTTCATGCTAGATTTGTATCAGAACATTATTGAATGTACCAGAGCATCATCAGAGCATCTCTACATCCTGAAATGTTACAGAACAAAAACTAAACGACAAAAGTCAGCATGAACGAGTTAGAACATAAAATGTATGTTTGAACACATTATATGTATCAGAGCCATATAGGCTGAAATAATGTATCAGAGCAAATAATGTATCAGAGCCATAACATTATATGTATCAGAGCAAATAGAATTTTGTCAGAACAGGATAGACAATGATATTCAAATTCTATTATCAGTGCTTCTGATTCATTCTTCTTTCTTGCTTCTGATCTCTGAAGCTACTCAGCTTGCTTCAGTTTCCATGGTTTTGCTTCTTGTGTTTGCTTCTGAAGATTCACTTCACTTCTCTGTACCTGCAAAACACTTAAACCATATAGAACTTGCAGTTCTTGTTAGTGAATGTGTGGGAGCTTTTACCCAGCAACTGATAGATTAATCAAATCATTTATCATTTATCTTCTCCCCCTTTTTGTCATAACATCAAAAAGAATATTTAAAAAAAAAATTCAGATGCATAAAACGACAAAAGAAAACATTTACTGGAATGTAAAACACAAAGAAACTTTTCATTGATAATCAAAAGATATTACAAAAGGTTCCTATGTTTAACAAGATGAAAAACATTCCTAGCAAATACAAAGTAGAATTTCCAAAGAGGAAATCACTACAAAAATTAAAAACAGAACCCTAGCTAGACACGCTCTGTGTCAACCCATCAAGAATCCCGGAGGACTTCTTGTCTTCCAGACTGAAACCTCCACTGTAGGAGAGATCCCAGAACCAAGGAGGAAGTGAGGGACAGTTCACAGACAGAGAGCTAATGTTGCAAACGGGGCTTTCCCTCAACATAGAAGTCAAGAATATCATTCTTAACCTCCTCCCATAACTCAAGAAAGTCTTCTGTCTTTGGATGAAAGTTGATAACAACATCAAAGAAGAGTCTGACTTGAGCGGTATTAGAAGAGCCATCCCGAGATGCACAGAGATCTGTCGCCTTTGAGTCATGGAGCTTCAACAGACTTAGAGTGAACGCTAGGTTTTGAGAGAAGAAATGAAAAACGAGAGAGAGAGAGAGAGAAGAAAAAAAAACTTTAAGAGAAAAACAGAGAGATAGGAAACCAAAAACCATTTTGAAGAGTATTTAAAAAGAAATAAAATGAAACAAATGATGACTAGCATTTAATGTTACGTGAAAAGAGGAGAGATAATAAAGACAAATGAGGTGACTAGCACAGTTACCTATGGACGGCGTCCCTTCAACTGCACCCACGTTTATCCAGGAATAGTAACGACAGGTTTACCATCCCGAGATAAAACGTAACAGCTGTTTTGCTTTAAAAGAGGTTCTGAATCAACTTAGACAATGAAACGTTAGTAATAACCGAATCATAATTTCTAAAAGATTTCAATCAGAACTTCTGACAAAAAAAATGTTCCACATTCATTTCAGAAGATACTCATACATGAGAACTTCTCATCTTCTCATTCTGGGCATAAATCCATACTGATGTTCTTCAGAATGAACTTAAACCTATCTTCAGCCAGGGGTTTTGTAAAAATATCAGCCCATTGATGGTCTGTATCAACAAAGTTTAAAGATATGACACCCTTCTGAACATAGTCCCTTATGAAATGATGTTTAATCTCAATATGTTTAGCTTTTGAATGAAGAATAGGATTCTTAGATAAACATATAGCAGAAGTATTATCACAGAATATAGGAATGTTACTCTCAAATATCTGATAATCTTCTAACTGACTCTTCATCCAGAGCATCTGTGTACTACAACCAGCAGCAGCTACATATTCTGCTTCTGTTGTTGATAGAGCAATAGTTGCTTGCTTCTTGCTGTACCAGGAGATCAAATGACTTCCAAGAAATTGGCAACTTCCTGAAGTACTTTTTCTTTCAATTCTGTCTCCAGCATAATCAGCATCGCAGAATCCTACTAAGTTGTATTCTTTAGATTTTCTGTAAACTAAGCCAACATTAGTAGTACCTTTCAGATACCTTAGAATTCTCTTAACAGCAGTTAAATGAGATTCTCTAGGATCTGATTGGAATCTAGCACACAAACAAACACTGAACAGAATGTCAGGTCTAGAAGCAGTCAGATATAGAAGAGATCCAATCATACCTCTGTATAACTTCTGATCTACCTTCTTACTTACCTCATCCTTACCTAGGATGCATGTTGGATGCATAGGAGTTTTGGCTTCTTTGCAGTCCAGAAGATTAAACTTCTTCAGAAGTTCCTTCACATACTTGGTTTGGTGAACATATGTTCCTTCTGATGTTTGATTTATTTGTATTCCAAGGAAATACTTGAGTTCTCCCATCATGCTCATTTCAAACTCAGCCTGCATAGACTCAGCAAACTCCTTTCCAAGTGTAGCATTAGATGTTCCAAAAATAATATCATCTACATATATTTGACAAATTAAAATATCCTTTTCAAAGGTTTTACAAAAGAGAGTAGTGTCCACTTTTCCTCTAGTGAAACCATTATCTAGAAGGAAAGAACTTAAGCGTTCATACCAAGCTCTGGGAGCTTGCTTCAATCCATATAATGATTTCTTTAGTTTAAACACATGATTCGGAGACATAGAGTCTTCAAAACCAGGAGGTTGATGGACATAAACTTCTTCATCTATATAACCATTTAAGAAGGCACTCTTAACATCCATTTGATAGAGAGTGATGTTATGTTGAGTGGCAAAAGAAATTAATAGACGAATAGATTCTAACCTGGCCACTGGTGCAAAGGTTTCTGTATAATCAATCCCTTCTTGCTGACTATAACCCTGAGCCACCAGTCTGGCTTTGTTTCTTACCACTTCACCTTTCTCACTGAGCTTGTTTCTGAAGACCCATTTTGTACCAATTATATTGAACCCATCTGGTCTAGGAACAAGATCCCAAACATCATTCCTTGTAAACTGATTCAGTTCTTCTTGCATAGCAATTATCCAGTCTGGATCTTCTAGAGCATGATCAACAGAAGTTGGCTCGATCAAAGATACAAGACCTAATTGACAGTCTGCATTGTTCTTAAGGAATGCTCTTGTTCTGATTGGATCATCCTTCTTTCCAAGAATGACATCTTCTGAATGACCAGAGATGAGTCTGGATGATCTTCTGACAGATGGTTCTTCAGAAATACTTAGATCCTCCAGAGAAGCTGATACTTTATCTTCTGGTTCTTTGCTTCTGAGGAGCTCTGCTTCTGATGCGTTGCTTCTTGGCTCAACAACTTCTGATATATCAATATCACAATCTGCAAAATTATCAAACTGCTTTGGTTTTTCAGAACCAAGCTTATCATCAAACCTGATATTGGTTGATTCTTCTACAACCAATGTTTCAGTATTGTATACTCTGTAGCCTTTTGAGCGTTCAGAATATCCAAGAAGGAAACACTTTTGAGCTTTGGAATCAAACTTACCAAGATGATCTTTAGTGTTCAGAATAAAGCATACACATCCAAAAGGATGGAAATATGAAATGTTGGGCTTTCTATTCTTCCACAATTCATAAGGAGTCTTATTTAGAATAGGTCTGATAGAGATTCTATTCTGAATATAGCATGCAGTGTTTATTGCTTCTGCCCAGAAATGCTTAGCCATATTGGTTTCATTGATCATGGTTCTGGCCATTTCTTGCAGAGTCCTATTCTTTCGTTCTACAACCCCATTTTGCTGTGGAGTTCTAGGACAAGAGAAATCATGGGCAATACCATTCTCTTTGAAGAATTCTTCAAAGGATCCGTTCTCAAATTCACCACCATGATCACTTCTGACCTTTATGATTTTACACTCTTTTTCAGATTGAATCTGAATGCAGAAATCAAAGAACACTGAATGAGTCTCATCCTTGTGTTTTAAGAATTTTACCCAAGTCCAGCGGCTATAATCATCTACGATGACTAATCCATATTTCTTTCCTCTGACAGATGCTGTTTTGACTGGTCCAAACAGATCAATGTGCAAGAGTTCTAATGGCCTTGAGGTAGAAACAACATTCTTAGACTTGAATGCAGGTTTGGAGAACTTGCCCTTCTGACATGCTTCACAAAGAGCATCTGATTTGAATTTCAGATTAGGGAGTCCTCTGACCAGATTCAGTTTGTTAATCTGAGAAATCTTTCTCAAACTAGCATGACCTAATCTTCTGTGCCAGACCCACTGCTCTTCAGAAACAGACATAAGACAGGTCACCTTCTGACTCATAAGATCTTGCAGATCTGTCTTATAAATGTTGTTCTTCCTCTTGCCTGTAAATAGGATTGAGCCATCCTTCTGATTTACAGCCTTGCAAGACTTTTGATTAAAGATTATATCATAACCATTGTCACTCAATTGACTGATAGATAAGAGGTTATGAGTTAATCCTTCTACAAGAAGTACATTAGAAATGGAAGGAGAGTTACCAGACTTTATAGTTCCAGAGCCAATTATCTTGCCCTTCTGATCTCCTCCAAACTTGACTTCTCCTCCAGACTTAAGCACCAGGTCTTGGAACATAGACCTTCTTCCTGTCATGTGTCGCGAGCATCCAGAGTCCAGGTACCATGACATGTTGTGCTTTGTCCTTCTTGCAGCCAAGGATATCTGCAATAGGAATAATCTTATCCTTAGGTACCCACATTTTCTTGGGTCCTTTCTTGTTAGATTTTCTCAAGTTCTGATTGAACTTGGGTTTAGCATTATAAGCAATAGGAGGAACAGCATGATAATTTTTAATGTGAGTTTCATGATATTTCCTAGGTTGTGTCACATGCTTCTTGGTGTGTGTTATGTGAAAACTTTGAGCATGTGAAGTGTGCCTAATATCATGAGAGTGGCCATACTTGAACTGATCATACAATGGCTTGTATGTAATTTTCATTTCATCAACAGGTTCAAGTTTGTATGGGGTTTCACCCTCAAAGCCAATGCCAACTCTTTTGTTTCCAGATACGGCATATATCATAGAAGCTAGCTGACTTCTGCCAATACTTCTAGATAAGAACTTCCTGAAACTTAAATCATATTCTTTCAGAATATGGTTTAGACTAGGAGTGGATTTTTCTGAATCAGAAGGAGATCCAACATTATTGGATAATTTTAAAAGTTTTTCTTTTAATTCAGAATTCTCCAACTCAAGCTTCTTTGTTTCAAATTCAAATTGCTTTTTCAGCTTTTTGTATTTGAGACTAATCTGAGACTTGAGCTCCAGAAGTTCAGTTAGACCGGAAACTAACTCATCTCTAGTAAGTTCAGAAAATACCTCTTCAGAATCTGATTCTGATGTAGATTCTGATCCGTCATCTTCTGTCGCCATCAGCGCACAGTTGGCCTGCTCATCTTCTGAATCATCTTCTGACTCATCCCAGGTTGCCATAAGACCTTTCTTCTTATGAAACTTTTTCTTGGGACTTTCCTTCTGAAGATTTGGACATTCATTCTTGTAGTGTCAAGGCTCATTGCATTCATAGCACATGACCTTCTTCTTGTCAAATCTTCTTTCATCAGAAGATTCTCCACGTTCAAATTTCCTTGAACTTCTGAAGCCTCTGAACTTCCTTTGCTTGGTCTTCCAGAGTTGATTTAGCCTTCTGGAGATCAGGGACAGTTCATCTTCTTCTTCAGATTCTGATTCTTCAGGATCTTCTTCTCTGGCCTGAAAAGCGTTAGTGCATTTCTTGATATTTGATTTTAATGCAATAGACTTACCTTTCTTTTGAGGCTCATTTGCGTCCAGCTCTATTTCATGACTTCTCAAGGCGCTGATAAGCTCTTCCAGAGAAACTTCATTCAGATTCTTTGCAATCTTGAATGCAGTCACCATAGGACCCCATCTTCTGGGTAAGCTTCTGATGATCTTCTTTACGTGATCAGCCTTGGTGTATCCCTTGTCAAGAACTCTCAATCCAGCAGTAAGAGTTTGAAATCTTGAAAACATCTTTTCAATGTCTTCATCATCCTCCATCTTGAAGGCTTCATACTTCTGGATTAAGGCTAGAGCTTTAGTCTCCTTGACTTGAGCATTTCCTTCATGAGTCATTTTCAAGGACTCATATATGTCATAGGCCGTTTCCCTGTTAGATATCTTCTCATACTCAGCATGAGAGATAGCATTCAGCAAAACAGTTCTACATTTATGATGATTCCTGAAAAGCTTCTTTTGATCATCATTCATTTCTTGCCTTGACAGCTTCACGCCACTGGCATTTACTGGATGTTTGTAACCATCCATTAGAAGATCCCATAGATCACCATCTAGGCCCAGAAAGTAACTTTCCAGTTTATCTTTCCAGTATTCAAAGTTTTCACCATCAAATACCGGCGGTCTAGTATAACCATTGTTACCGTTGTATTGCTCAGCAGAGCCAGATGTAGATGCAGGTGTAGATGTAGACTTTTCACTTTCATCAACCATCTTTTAAATGAAGCGTTTTTCTCTTCCTGAATCTTTTCTAAACACGGTTAAGTGCTTGCACCTTAGAACCGGCGCTCTGATGCCAATTGAAGGATAGAAAAACACTTAGAAAGGGGGGGATTGAATAAGTGTGACTATAAATTTTGGACGATAAAAATAAATTGCACAATTATTTTTATCCTGGTTCGCTGTTAACGAAGCTACTCCAGTCCACCCCCGCAGAGATGATTTACCTCAACCTGAGGATTTAATCCACTAATCGCACGGATTACAATGGTTTTCCACTTAGTCCGCAACTAAGTCTTCCAGAGTCTTCTGATCACACACTGATCACTCCAGGAACAACTGCTTAGATACCCTCTAAGACTTTTCTAGAGTCTACTGATCAACACGATCACTCTAGGCTTAGTTCACTCCTAAGACTTCCCTAGAGTATTCTGATCAACACGATCACTCTAGTTACAAACTGCTCAGCCAACTGCTAAGACTTCCTAGAGTATACTGATCACACGATCACTCTAGTTCCTTACAACTTAATGTAATCTATTCAAGAGTTTACAAATGCTTCTTAAAAGCGATAATCACAACTGTGATATTTCTCTTAACGTTTAAGCTTAATCTCACTAAAATATTACAACAGCAAAGTAGTGAGTTGATGAAGATTCTGAGCTTTGATTTGAACAGCGTTTCAGCAAGTTTGATATAAGTTGTTTTGGTGCAGAATCGTTAACCTTGCTTCTCATCAGAACTTCATATTTATAGGCGTTGAGAAGATGACCGTTGAATTCATTTAATGCTTTTGTGTTCCGTACAGCATTGCATTTAATGTTATACGCTTTTGTCAACTACCTCGAGCCTTGTTCACGCTGTGTCTACTGACGTAGCCTTTAGTAGCTTTTAACGTTCCTTTTGTCAGTCAGCGTAGTCTGCCACCTGTACTTCCTTCTGATCTGATGTTTGTGAATACGACGTTTGAATATCATCAGAGTCAAAACGGCTTGGTGCATAGCATCTTCTGATCTTCTGACCTTGAAGTGCTTCTGAGCGTGATACCATCTTCTGATCTTCAGTGCTTCTGATCTCACGTTCTTCTGATGCTTCCATAGACCCATGTTCTGATTCTGCTTCGACCATCTTCTGATGTCTTGCCAGACCATGTTCTGATGTTGCATGCTGAACCATTTGAGATACAACTTCTGAGCGCTGAATTACGCGTACTCTTTATATATATTTCCTGAAAGGGAAATTGCATTGGATTAGAGTACCATATTATCTTAAGCAAAATTCATATTATTGTTATCATCAAAACTAAGATAATTGATAAGAACAAATCTTGTTCTAACAGAGCTAGCAACACGGGTTTGACTCCACTTGAATGGAAGCCTGCTCTCAAGCAAATCTATGCTGAGGACGCTTATGAGGAGGTCTCTCAACTTGAATTTCTCCTAACTCTGGGATGGAACCCAAACCTTCCTTCCATGGGGATGGTACAACTTCATCTGCCATGACTGATCACGGGAAACCTGGACTTCTATTATAGTAGAGGAGGAGTAGTGTGAACAACCCGTCCGACCATCGAAACAAATGGTGTCCCAACAGGCGTACTTCGTACTCAGAATTCCTACCAAAATAGAAGCAACCCAAGGCCCCTTCCTTAATCGCCACATAGTATCTTTGCTTTTCATCTCACCTACCCAATCAAAATGAGATGTTAGAGAAGATTTAAGAAAATAAATTAGGAAAATGAAGTTCTTGTGCCCCTTACTGAAGAGTCTATTCCCTTCCCCTTTTATTTGGCGTCCACTAGCCAATGGGTGTGAATGCACCTTTTCACCCTGACCCTTGACGCCCAGTCATATGGGACAAATACATCAACGTAGCCAAGCTCCTTAAAGAAGAGCACCAATGGGTTCTTCAAGTATAACTCCTCCTGAGAAACGTCTATCTCCTTGTAAGCATATGAACCTTACCTATCAAGTAGTGACTTTGAGTCTAGTAATTATGGAATACGTCCGTGCAGATGGGGGGACCATGTTCTAAGTTGCATATCTTGACATGCACTCCTTCATTAATATAAGTAATTAGGAAAAAGAGATCCTTGAAATTCTTGACACCATTGGAACAAACCTTAAAGTACCTGATGTGTTGCCTCTACGAGAGAAAATCAGAACCATTCAAATAATTGGAGATTTTTAGCGTTTTGAAAATATGAAAGATCAACGTCACAACCGATTTACCCCCTGAAACTTGCACAAGTACTAGAAAACTTTAACAATTTCCTAGCTCATTGAATGTAATTATGAAGGGGAAATAATAAAATGGTTCAATAAGCTAACTTCAAACTCATTGAAAGGCAATAACATATGAGGGAGAATATGCATTCATGAAAAGGGATAACACACCAATTATATCAGCTACAGACTCTCTTATCTTCATTTGGGGGAAACACCCCCTAATCAATTGCGGGACCCAGGTTAATTAAAGCTTGATAAAAAACATCTACACAAACAAAAGCGAAAACGGTCCCTAGTATGTTTGAATCCATCCAATCACCTAAAATATCCTTACCGACATTTCTGGTCGAGGTTGACAAGATCACCATGGTTAAAATATGATATGAAGTAAAATAAATTCCCGTGCAATGTAGTAAGCCAACAAGATTGAACAATCAATATCTTTGAATCCCTAGAAAGAGGAACACATGAAAAAAGAGAACGTTAAACTTCGAGACTCAGAGGAAGGAACAATTAAACATGCAAGAACGGTGCAAAGAACAAAGTCGCTTGAGCTTGATCCAACTCTATAACAAGAACACTTTTAAAAAAGAACGATAAAGGAAACATAAATACTCTTTTCGCACGTCGTTAAAAACAGAAGAGGTAAAGTGACACTTCAAAAACCTTTTATACCCCACTCAAGCGTTGAGGACCGTACGATCACCTCACACCACCAATATCCGAGATCTCCTTGAAACAGTTAAAAAAGAACTCATGTACTCTAGATTAGGAGAAACATCATTACTGACTATTAACGTGCCTATTCTTAAGAATGAAAACATTCCATATAGAACTTCAACATCTATGGACTTCGTGGCCAAGTAAGAATACACGTCACAACCTGTTGCCCTGCAAAGTAGAAACAAGGATTTAGGGGCAACTTTTTTTCGCTATCCGCAAGGACCAGAAGACAAAGGGCTAATGGAGAAGCACCAGACGCAAAATAAGTATATCTTTTTTGTCCATTAAGCATACAATCCTTCACATGAATGCCATGCTAACCGCCCAAATCAATCTAACAGTTGAACGCATCTCACACTATTCCACAAGTGTTTAGCTACCAAAATACCAAAATACCCCTGCTTCGGAAATGAACTTCCGAAGCGCTTTTTTTTTTTAAAATTTCCACAATTCGGAAGTTCATCTCCGAAAACACCTCATGGGGGGTGAATTCAGAGATGAACTTCCGATACCACCTCATGGGAGAATTCGGAGATGAACTTCCGAATTATGCAGAAACTGTGTTTTTTTTTTATGTTTTTTCTTAAACAGTCTCGTATTTTAATTAAACGCAAACGCCAAATAAAATAAGCGACATATAAACAGAAAATACTAATACGATAAATAAAATCCAAATAATATATACAAGCCGAACCAAATAGTAATAGTGTGCGCAATATACAATCCGAAAAAAATAAATAAATAAACCCGACCACTACTGGGTGTGCCTAACCCTCTCACCCTGAGCCCTCCTTTGCCGCCTGTACCCCGCCGCACGGCCCGCATCAGTGACGATCGCCTCCATCATGGCGGCTGCATCTGGACCGCCCTGAAGAACGATACCCCAATCCAAGGCGTCCCGCCCAAGCATCTCTATCCGCTGGCAGATCGGCAGGAGATCAATGGCGTGGTCATCCTCGCCCTGTTGGTTCTCCAGGATCTCCTCATGTGTTGGCCTAGGAGCGCCGGGAACGTCGGGTCTCAGTAGAGGATGGGACACCCGGTAGAACCATGTGACGTATCCCTCCTCACTGTGCCAGTCCTGTGTGACCCGAGTGAGACGGTACTCCTGCGGTACCACATGCTGCTGCCACTCCGCCCATATGGCAGTGAGATGCACTCGGGTCACTGTGTCGGGAGCAGCCTCAAAGGGTGACCTGGGTATCCGCTGCACGAATCCGAACTGACGCATGCACCGCTCTGGGAGATACTGGACCATGATGCCGGTCCCACATGCCAACCAGCCTGAATATAGAGCAATGCCGTCAAAGGGGACAATCTGAGCGTAATCGGCGAACGGCCTCCAGGTGACGTCGTCGTGCATCGTGCGGTCCAAGTACAAACGGTATGGTCCCACCACATCGTTCCCCCTCTAGAGAGCGTATCTGGCGGCCCTGGGCATGGCGTCAACGTACGCAGGATCGATGTGGAAGCCGTGGATGCGGGAGAAGTAGGAGATGATCCAGCTCTGTAACACAAACACGATAATGTATTAAAAATAAATACGAACCATAAATAAATAAATAAATACGATAATGTGTTAAAATAAAACGTACCGTAAGTAGTGTAAACAAAATACCTCTCCCTCCCAGATCCGCCGAGCGACGTGATCGTGATAGTGAATCAGCACGGAAGTGTCAAAGGGCCCTCCCGGATAGCAATCCTCCTGCTCGTCCTCCTCCCCGGCTGGAGGGACAACATCCGGTACACCCTCCTGCTCGTGGTATGGCACTGGCACCTCCTCCTCCTCCTCCTCTCGCTGGCGGGAAGAAGATACCCGAGCCAGCCGACTCCTAGATCCTGAAGCAGATGTACCCTCTCCCACGTCCACGGGAACTCGCACACGGCGTCCCCGACCCTACCCCCGTCCCTCGGTCGACGCCAGCTGCGCCGCCGCCCGCTCGCGTCTAGCCGACGCAGTCTGAGACTCTCTCCCCTGTCTGATGCGTGCTGGTTGGTTGCCTGACATGTTCCTGTAAACAATTGAAATTGATTAATATGCGAGACAAAAGAAGAAACAAAAAAATTGAACTTCTGATACAGTTCGGAAGTTCATTTCCGAAAACTGGGATGGAGGTGTTTTCGGAAATGAACTTCCGAAACACCCCTGCGAGGAAGTTTTCTGCAACTTCCATGGCAGACCCCTAAACCAAACATCAAACCTATGTCTACACATTCTAAACATCCTAAATATCAGTATAAACCTAACCTAATACATTTTTTGCTATTTGTAAACACCCTAATATACATTTTAATCATAGATCTTAAAATCAAAATGCTTACCGATTGAATGGATTGGAGGACTTTTGAATGTAACAGAGCAAGTAGATGGAGCCTTTGAGGTAGCTTGGAACTGGTTTGCACAAAAATCTCTTGGGGTGTGAGTTTGGAAGAAGATTAGGGTAAATGATTAGGGGGAGGGGGTTGTTTTGCTTAATCTGCAAAACGCGCAGTATTTCGGAAATGAACTTCCGAAATGGTGTTTTCGGAAGTACATTTCCGAAATAAGTCAAATTTTTTTTAAAAAAAAGGCGCTTTCGGAGATGCATCTCCAAAAACACCTTTTTCTTGCATTTCGGAAGTTCATTTCCGAAGTCAGGGGTATTCTGAGTCTTTCACCAGAGGTGAGCTAGAAGGTTGGGAGGTGGCCAAAGAAATTCTCTAATCTTGCAGATCAACGCATTCTTTAATATATTGAAAGCTTTGAACCAACACAACAAACTCTAAATCTATGTTTTTTGATCAATTATAGTTTCACTATACAACAATAAATATAAAAATGATATAATATTAGAGTGTGATTAAAAGTGTTTAGTTTCACAAATTTATGCGGTCTATAGACACTACTCTCCGTGCCGCATTTGTAAATACTAATTATACTTTTTACATATATTAATAAGTTTGTAAAATAGTTAATACATATATTTTATATATGAATATTATTATATTTCTATCCGTACAAATATATTAAACATTAATTTCTAATATTTATATTTAAATTAATAATTAAATTAAATTAATATACATAAAAAATGTAAAAATAATTAATAGAATTTAATATTAAGGGTTAAATATGTTTTAGGTCCCTGTAAATAACCCAAAAAATGCTTTTAGTCCCTCTAATATTTTTGTTCAAACAATGGTCCCTCTAATATTTTCCGTCCCTATTATGCATCCCTGCCGTCAATTCCACTTAACAGAAGCTGACGTGGAGCTTGACCTGACATTTTTTTCATTTTTTTTTAAATAATATATGCTGATGTGTTAGATTAAATTAGTAACTAAGCAATAAACCCAGAATTTTCAAACGTTTCATCTTCATTCCTCTTTCTTCTCAAACACTTTCTGCTAGGGTTTTTTTCACGAAGAGAAGGTTTGTTCTCCACCACTTCCATTCATTTATGTCAACAATCTTCAATTACTATATATGCTAACGATTTCTCTCCACCACTAACTTGATTCGTATCTAATGGTTGCAGTAACGGTCGTTTTTTCTGCGCACGACATCTCTGTGGTCCCAAACACGGGTTGAAAGATGAAAGTGCTGTGGTCCCTCAACATTGAATCTCAGGTAGGACCAGTTGTATATTACTTTATTCCCCTTTTACAAAGCTCTGTTTGGGATAAAAAATGTTTTTCGTGGGTCCTTAGTTTATTGTCGTTTTCACTGTTTTTTTAGGGATGGGTACATTTAAGGTAATATTTTACACTAAGGGTGCTTTTGCAAAAGAACCAAATCTGACATACAAGGGTGGGGAAGTTTATGCCTTTACTGGTCAAGACACAGGGTCGTGGTCGTTTTTTGACTCATGTGACTTGGTTATGTCCATGGATCCTGGTTTTGACTACAAAAAAGTTAGGATGTGGTGGAAGCATGCTGATGGTAGTCTAGAAAATGACCTCAGTCCATTTAGGGATGATAGTGATGCTTTTGAGATGGCTTCTTCAGTCTATAATGGAGTAGGTGACATTGAAATATATGTTGAGCAGATACCAAGCACAGGGGATGCAACAGTTATGGAGAATGTAAGGAAGAGGAAGAAGGGCATAATGGATGAAGGTGATGATGAACCAAAGGGTGATGAGGGTGATGAGAGTTCCAGTGATGAGTCACCCCTTTGAATGGTCAAAACTGAAGGATAGAAAAACACTTAGAAAGGGGGGGATTGAATAAGTGTGGCTTTAAATCTTGGACGATAAAAATAAATTGCACAATTATTTTTATCCTGGTTCACTGTTAACGAAGCTACTCCAGTCCACCCCCGCAGAGATGATTTACCTCAACCTGAGGATTTAATCCACTAATCGCACGGATTACAATGGTTTTCCACTTAGTCCGCAACTAAGTCTTCCAGAGTCTTCTGATCACACACTGATCACTCCAGGAACAACTGCTTAGATACCCTCTAAGACTTTTCTAGAGTCTACTGATCAACACGATCACTCTAGGCTTAGTTCACTCCTAAGACTTCCCTAGAGTATTCTGATCAACACGATCACTCTAGTTACAAACTGCTCAGCCAACTGCTAAGACTTCCTAGAGTATACTGATCACACGATCACTCTAGTTCCTTACAACTTAATGTAATCTATTCAAGAGTTTACAAATGCTTCTTAAAAGCGATAATCACAACTGTGATATTTCTCTTAACGTTTAAGCTTAATCTCACTAAAATATTACAACAACAATGTAGTGAGTTGATGAAGATTCTGAGCTTTGAATTTGAACAGCGTTTCAGCAAGTTTGATATAAGTTGTTTTGGTGCAGAATCGTTAACCTTGCTTCTCATCAGAACTTCATATTTATAGGCGTTGAGAAGATGACCGTTGAATGCATTTAATGCTTTGCGTGTTCCGTACAGCATCGCATTTAATGTTATACGCTTTTGTCAACTACCTCGAGCCTTGTTCACGCTGTGTCTACTGACGTAGCCTTTAGTAGCTTTTAACGTTCCTTTTGTCAGTCAGCGTAGTCTGCCACCTGTACTTCCTTCTGATCTGATGTTTGTGAATACGACGTTTGAATATCATCAGAGTCAAAACAGCTTGGTGCATAGCATCTTCTGATCTTCTGACCTTGAAGTGCTTCTGAGCGTGATACCATCTTCTGATCTTCAGTGCTTCTGATCTCATGTTCTTCTGATGCTTCCATAGACCCATGTTCTGATTCTGCTTCGACCATCTTCTGATGTCTTGCCAGACCATGTTCTGATGTTGCATGCTGAACCATTTGAGATACAACTTCTGAGCGCTGAATTATGCGTACTCTTTATATATATTTCCTGAAAGGGAAATTGCATTGGATTAGAGTACCATATTATCTTAAGCAAAATTCATATTATTGTTATCATCAAAACTAAGATAATTGATAAGAACAAATCTTGTTCTAACAATCTCCCCCTTTTTGATGATGACAAAAACATATATAAATGATATGAATTTGCGATCAGAAAGAGTAGACGGCAAAAGACAAATTACACAGCTATAGCATAAGCATATGAATATGTCTCCCCCTGAGATTAACAATCTCCCCCTGAGATAAATAATCTCCCCCTGAAATAAATACTCGAAGAACTTTGATAAAAGACTTCCCTGATTATTTCGGTAGAGACGATCATATAAGCTTCTGCCTTCAGAGAATTCATAGCTTCTGACTTCTGCTTCCATTAAACAGCTTCAGAACTTGAATTTCTTTTAGATCCTTAGAACACTCACAGCTTCTGATTCCTGCTTCCATCGTGGACAGCTTCAGAACTTGAATTTCTTTGATCTTCAGAACATTCACAGCTTCTGACTTCTGCTTCCATTCAGGACAGCTTCAGAACTTGAATTTTCTGGATCTTTTAGAACATTCACATCTTCTGATTTCTGCTTCCCTCGGATAGCTTCAGAACTTTGAATGTCTACCAACATCACTTCATGCTAGATTTGTATCAGAACATTGTTGAATGTACCAGAGCATCATCAGAGCATCTCTACATCCTGAAATGTTACAGAACAAAAACTAAACGACAAAAGTCAGCATGAACGAGTTAGAACATAAAATGTATGTTTGAACACATTATATGTATCAGAGCCATATAGGCTGAAATAATGTATCAGAGCAAATAATGTATCAGAGCCATAACATTATATGTATCAGAGCAAATAGAATTTTGTCAGAACAGGATAGACAATGATATTCAAATTCTATTATCAGTGCTTCTGATCGTGCTTCTGATTCCTGAAGCTTGACAGCACTCAGCTTGCTTCAGTTTCCAAGAGCTTATTCCTTTTACAGAATAACGCTTCTTATGGTTTTGCTTCTAGTGTTTGCTTCTGAAGATTCACTTCACTTCTCTGTACCTGCAAAAACACTCAAACCATATAGAACTTGCAGTTCTTGTTAGTGAATGTGTGGGAGCCTTTACCCAGCAACTGGTAGATTAATCAAATCATTTATCATTTATCTTCTCCCCCTTTTTGTCATAACATCAAAAAGAATATTTAAAAAAATTCAGATGCATAAAACGATAAAAGAAAACATTTACTGGAATGTAAAACACAAAGAAACTTTTCATTGATAATCAAAAGATATTAGCCCATTGATGGTCTGTATCAACAAATTTTATAGATATGACACCCTTCTGAACATAGTCCCTTATGAAATGATGTTTAATCTCAATATGTTTAGCTTTTGAATGAAGAATAGGATTCTTAGATAAACATATAGCAGAAGTATTATCACAGAATATAGGAATGTTACTCTCAAATATCTGATAATCTTCTAACTGACTCTTCATCCAGAGCATCTGTGTACTACAACCAGCAGCAGCTACATATTCTGCTTCTGTGGTTGATAGAGCAATAGTTGCTTGCTTCTTGCTGTACCAGGAGATCAAATGACTTCCAAGAAATTGGCAACTTCCTGAAGTACTTTTTCTTTCAATTCTGTCTCTAGCATAATCAGCATCGCAGAATCCTACTAAGTTGTATTCTTTAGATTTTCTGTAAACTAAGCCAACATTAGTAGTACCTTTCAGATACCTTAGAATTCTCTTAACAGCAGTTAAATGAGATTCTCTAGGATCTGATTGGAATCTAGCACACAAACAAACACTGAACAGAATGTCAGGTCTAGAAGCAGTCAGATATAGAAGAGATCCAATCATACCTCTGTATAACTTATGATCTACCTTCTTACTTACCTCATCCTTACCTAGGATGCATGTTGGATGCATAGGAGTTTTGGCTTCTTTGCAGTCCAGAAGATTAAACTTCTTCAGAAGTTCCTTCACATACTTGGTTTGGTGAACATATGTTCCTTCTGATGTTTGATTTATTTGTATTCCAAGGAAATACTTGAGTTCTCCCATCATGCTCATTTCAAACTCAGCCTGCATAGACTCAGCAAACTCCTTTCCAAGTGTAGCATTAGATGTTCCAAAAATAATATCATCTACATATATTTGACAAATTAAAATATCCTTTTCAAAGGTTTTACAAAAGAGAGTAGTGTCCACTTTTCCTCTAGTGAAACCATTATCTAGAAGGAAAGAACTTAAGCGTTCATACCAAGCTCTGGGAGCTTGCTTCAATCCATATAATGATTTCTTTAGTTTAAACACATGATTCGGAGACATAGAGTCTTCAAAACCAGGAGGTTGATGGACGTAAACTTCTTCATCTATATAACCATTTAAGAAGGCACTCTTAACATCCATTTGATAGAGAGTGATGTTATGTTGAGTGGCAAAAGAAATTAATAGACGAATAGATTCTAACCTGGCCACTGGTGCAAAGGTTTCTGTATAATCAATCCCTTCTTGCTGACTATAACCTTGAGCCACCAGTCTTGCTTTGTTTCTTACCACTTCACCTTTCTCACTGAGCTTGTTTCTGAAGACCCATTTTGTACCAATTATATTGAATCCATCTGGTCTAGGAACAAGATCCCAAACATCATTCCTTGTAAACTGATTCAGTTCATCTTGCATAGCAATTATCCAGTCTGGATCTTCTAGAGCATGATCAACAGAAGTTGGCTCGATCAAAGATACAAGACCTAATTGACAGTCTGCATTGTTCTTAAGGAATGCTCTTGTTCTGATTGGATCATCCTTCTTTCCAAGAATGACATCTTCTGAATGACCAGAGATGAGTCTGGATGATCTTCTGACAGATGGTTCTTCAGAAATACTTAGATCCTCCAGAGAAGCTGATACTTGATCTTCTGGTTCTTTGCTTCTGAGGAGCTCTGCTTCTGATGCGTTGCTTCTTGGCTCAACAACTTCTGATATATCAATATCACAATCTGCAAAATTATCAAACTGCTTTGGTTTTTCAGAACCAAGCTTATCATCAAACCTGATATTGATTGATTCTTCTACAACCAATGTTTCAGTATTGTATACTCTGTAGCCTTTTGAGCGTTCAGAATATCCAAGAAGGAAACACTTTTGAGCTTTGGAATCAAACTTACCAAGATGATCTTTAGTGTTCAGAATAAAGCATACACATCCAAAAGGATGGAAATATGAAATGTTGGGCTTTCTATTCTTCCACAATTCATAAGGAGTCTTATTTAGAATAGGTCTGATAGAGATTCTATTCTGAATATAGCATGCAGTGTTTATTGCTTCTGCCCAGAAATGCTTAGCCATATTGGTTTCATTGATCATGGTTCTGGCCATTTCTTGCAGAGTCCTATTCTTTCGCTCTACAACTCCATTTTGTTGTGGAGTTCTATGACAAGAGAAATCATGGGCAATACCATTTTCTTTGAAGAATTCTTCAAAGGATCTGTTCTCAAATTCACCACCATGATCACTTCTGACCTTTATGATTTTACACTCTTTTTCAGATTGAATCTGAATGCAGAAATCAAAGAACACTGAATGAGTCTCATCCTTGTGTTTTAAGAATTTTACCCAAGTCCAGCGGCTATAATCATCTACGATGACTAATCCATATTTCTTTCCTCTGACAGATGCTGTTTTGACTGGTCCAAACAGATCAATGTGCAAGAGTTCTAATGGCCTTGAGGTAGAAACAACATTCTTAGACTTGAATGCAGGTTTGGAGAACTTGCCCTTCTGACATGCTTCACAAAGAGCATCTGATTTGAATTTCAGATTAGGGAGTCCTCTGACCAGATTCAGTTTGTTAATCTGAGAAATCTTTCTCAAACTAGCATGACCTAATCTTCTGTGCCAGACCCACTGCTCTTCAGAAACAGACATAAGACAGGTCACCTTCTGACTCATAAGATCTTGCAGATCTGTCTTATAAATGTTGTTCTTCCTCTTGCCTGTAAATAGGATTGAGCCATCCTTCTGATTTACAGCCTTGCAAGACTTTTGATTAAAGATTATATCATAACCATTGTCACTCAATTGACTGATAGATAAGAGGTTATGAGTTAATCCTTCTACAAGAAGTACATTAGAAATGGAAGGAGAGTTACCAGACTTTATAGTTCCAGAGCCAATTATCTTGCCCTTCTGATCTCATCCAAACTTGACTTCTCCTCCAGACTTAAGCACCAGGTCTTGGAACATAGACCTTCTTCCTGTCATGTGTCGTGAGCATCCAGAGTCCAGGTACCATGACATGTTGTGCTTTGTCCTTCTTGCAGCCAAGGATATCTGCAATAGGAATAATCTTATCCTTAGGTACCCACATTTTCTTGGGTCCTTTCTTGTTAGATTTTCTCAAGTTCTGATTGAACTTGGGTTTAACATTATAAGCAATAGAAGGAACAGCATGATAATTTTTAATGTGAGTTTCATGATATTTCCTAGGTTGTGTCACATGCTTCTTGGTGTGTGTTATGTGAAAATTTTGAGCATGTGAAGTGTGCCTAATATCATGAGAGTGGCCATACTTGAACTGATCATACAATGGCTTGTATGTAATTTTCATTTCATCAACAGGTTCAAGTTTGTATGGGGTTTCACCCTCAAAACCAATGCCAACTCTTTTGTTTCCAGATACGACATATATCATAGAAGCTAGCTGACTTCTGCCAATACTTCTAGATAAGAACTTCCTGAAACTTAAATCATATTCTTTCAGAATATGGTTTAGACTAGGAGTGGATTTCTCTGAATCAGAAGGAGATCCAACATTATTGGATAATTTTAAAAGTTTTTCTTTTAATTCAGAATTCTCCAACTCAAGCTTCTTTGTTTCAAATTCAAATTGCTTTTTCAGCTTTTTGTATTTGAGACTAATCTGAGACTTGAGTTCCAGAAGTTCAGTTAGACCGGAAACTAACTCATCTCTAGTAAGTTCAGAAAATACCTCTTCAGAATCTGATTCTGATGTAGATTCTGATCCGTCATCTTCTGTCGCCATCAGCGCACAGTTAGCCTGCTCATCTTCTGAATCATCTTCTGACTCATCCCAGGTTGCCATAAGACCTTTCTTCTTATGAAACTTTTTCTTGGGACTTTCCTTCTGAAGATTTGGACATTCATTCTTGTAGTGTCCAGGCTCATTGCATTCATAGCACATGACCTTCTTCTTGTCAAATCTTCTTTCATCAGAAGATTCTCCACGTTCAAATTTCCTTGAACTTCTGAAGCCTCTGAACTTCCTTTGCTTGGTCTTCCAGAGTTGATTTAGCCTTCTGGAGATCAGGGACAGTTCATCTTCTTCTTCAGATTCTGATTCTTCAGGATCTTCTTCTCTGGCCTGAAAAGCGTTAGTGCATTTCTTGATATTTGATTTTAATGCAATAGACTTACCTTTCTTTTGAGGCTCATTTGCGTCCAGCTCTATTTCATGACTTCTCAAGGCGCTGATAAGCTCTTCCAGAGAAACTTCATTCAGATTCTTTGCAATCTTGAATGCAGTCACCATAGGACCCCATCTTCTGGGTAAGCTTCTGATGATCTTATTTACGTGATCAGCCTTGGTGTATCCCTTGTCAAGAACTCTCAATCCAGCAGTAAGAGTTTGAAATCTTGAAAACATCTTTTCAATGTCTTCATCATCCTCCATCTTGAAGGCTTCATACTTCTGGATTAAGGCTAGAGCTTTAGTCTCCTTGACTTGAGCATTTCCTTCATGAGTCATTTTCAAGGACTCATATATGTCATAGGCCGTTTCCCTGTTAGATATCTTCTCATACTCAGCATGAGAGATAGCATTCAGCAAAACAGTTCTACATTTATGATGATTCCTGAAAAGCTTCTTTTGATCATCATTCATTTCTTGCCTTGACAGCTTCACGCCACTGGCATTTACTGGATGTTTGTAACCATCCATTAGAAGATCCCATAGATCACCATCTAGACCCAGAAAGTAACTTTCCAGTTTATCTTTCCAGTATTCAAAGTTTTCACCATCAAATACCGGCGGTCTAGTATAACCATTGTTACCGTTGTATTGCTCAGCAGAGCCAGATGTAGATGCAGGTGTAGATGTAGACTTTTCACTTTCATCAACCATCTTTTAAATGAAGCGTTTTTCTCTTCCTGAATCTTTTCTAAACACGGTTAAGTGCTTGCACCTTAGAACCGGCGCTCTGATGCCAATTGAAGGATAGAAAAACACTTAGAAAGGGGGGGATTGAATAAGTGTGACTTTAAATCTTGGACGATAAAAATAAATTGCACAATTATTTTTATCCTGGTTCGCTGTTAACGAAGCTACTCCAGTCCACCCCCGCAGAGATGATTTACCTCAACCTGAGGATTTAATCCACTAATCGCACGGATTACAATGGTTTTCCACTTAGTCCGCAACTAAGTCTTCCAGAGTCTTCTGATCACACACTGATCACTCCAGGAACAACTGCTTAGATACCCTCTAAGACTTTTCTAGAGTCTACTGATCAACACGATCACTCTAGGCTTAGTTCACTCCTAAGACTTCCCTAGAGTATTCTGATCAACACGATCACTCTAGTTACAAACTGCTCAGCCAACTGCTAAGACTTCCTAGAGTATACTGATCACACGATCACTCTAGTTCCTTACAACTTAATGTAATCTATTCAAGAGTTTACAAATGCTTCTTAAAAGCGATAATCACAACTGTGATATTTCTCTTAACGTTTAAGCTTAATCTCACTAAAATATTACAACAGCAATGTAGTGAGTTGATGAAGATTCTGAGCTTTGAATTTGAACAGCGTTTCAGCAAGTTTGATATAAGTTGTTTTGGTGCAGAATCGTTAACCTTGCTTCTCATCAGAACTTCATATTTATAGGCGTTGAGAAGATGACCGTTGAATGCATTTAATGCTTTGCGTGTTCCGTACAGCATCGCATTTAATGTTATACGCTTTTGTCAACTACCTCGAGTCTTGTTCACGCTGTGTCTACTGACGTAGCCTTTAGTAGCTTTTAACGTTCCTTTTGTCAGTCAGCGTAGTCTGCCACCTGTACTTCCTTCTGATATGATGTTTGTGAATACGACGTTTGAATATCATCAGAGTCAAAACAGCTTGGTGCATAGCATCTTCTGATCTTCTGACCTTGAAGTGCTTCTGAGCGTGATACCATCTTCTGATCTTCAGTGCTTCTGATCTCATGTTCTTCTGATGCTTCCATAGACCCATGTTCTGATTCTGCTTCGACCATCTTCTGATGTCTTGCCAGACCATGTTCTGATGTTGCATGCTGAACCATTTGAGATACAACTTCTGAGCGCTGAATTATGCGTACTCTTTATATATATTTCCTGAAAGGGAAATTGCATTGGATTAGAGTACCATATTATCTTAAGCAAAATTCATATTATTGTTATCATCAAAACTAAGATAATTGATAAGAACAAATCTTGTTCTAACAAAAACAAGTGGCCTAAAACAAATGATCCTGTTATTTTCCCTCCAATGTTCAAAAGAGGCCCAGGCAGACCCAAAAAACTAAGAAGAAGGGATCCTGATGAAACAAATGCAACCAAGTGGAGAAGATCTAATACCACTCATAGGTGCAAGATATGCATGGAGTATGGTCACAATAAAAAGACATGTAAGAAGAACAAATAGATTGTTCTACATAGCAACCCAAATGTCAATGAAAATGTGTTCCCCACACAAGCAAGTCAAACTGGAACTGAGCAACCTAAACCAAAACCAAAAAAGGTTAGTGTTATTTTTTGAAAATATGATTGATCTATTTTATATGATTTGTCTTGATTTGTTCTCTTGTATTTGTTTTCAGGGCAGACCAAAAGGATCTCTAAATAAGAAGGGTAAGGGATCTAAGGTGAATGCCCCAAGTCAAGCATCTGTACAGGTTCCATCTGCTGAACCTCCAATTGCTGAGGCTAATAATGACGTTCATGCTGAGGTTCCCACTGCTGAGGCTCCAACTGCTGAGGTTCCACCAACTGAGGTTCCCACTGCTGAGGTTCCACCAACTGCTTTTCCAACTGCAGAAGTTCCTACTGATTCTGCACCAAGTAGAAGACAATATCTAGATGAAATAGATCCAGATGTGTTGGATGCAATTCTCAATGATATCAACAATGAGGAAGGAAATGTCCTTGACATTCCACCACTGAATGTTGATCTAAGTCCCATAAAAGAGCAGGCTACACAAAAAGCTGGCCCAAAAACTTTTTTTGGGTCTGTACCAAAAGTAAAAAAACATCATGTGAAGCCAGCTTTTAAAGATCTTGTAAGTGTCCTAGATTTTTATGTCTGCAAGCAATTTAATAATGTTGTTACATTCTTCTTATGCTGGAAATTTATGTCTATGTAATTTTAGGTGGAAGCTCTAAAAGAGGCAAGAAGGAATTATGTGGAGCATACTGATGGAAAGGTGCAGACTAGCAAAAGAGATGGACAGGTGCAGTCTATCAGAAGTGATGGAAAGATGAAGTCCAGCAAAAGTGAGGGCAAGGTGCAGTCTAAAAAGACTGAGGGGCAAGGTGCTAAGGTGGAGTCTAGCAAAAGTGAGGGCCAAGTGCAGTCTAGAAAAAGTGAAAGACTTAAGAGTGTGAAGACTAAAAACATCAAGGGACCAGGACAAAAGGTTGATGATCCAGTTGTGATCCATGATGATTCTGAACCACCAGTCGTGAAGGGTATGAAAACCTGGGAAGACATTCAAAGAAATTTGACTCAATAAGGAAACTATTTAGATCTCTTTTTGTAGAAGTTTGGTGTTGACAATTATGTAACAGTTACAATCTATGTTTTCTGCAATATTTTGGCATATGCTTGTAATTCCTATAGGTGTTCAGTTGCAAAGTTTCTTTTTGTTGCAAACTTCCTTTAGACCAATGTACAATATCAGTCCATTTAATGGATTTGTTATGGATTTAATGATAAACATATGATGACATTTTGATAACTTTTGTTGAATTTCAAACAATAATTCATTAAACAGAACCTTACATCAACAATAATTCATTAAACAGAACCTTACATCAACTTTAGAATTCATCCTTCATAAACAACAATTCAATAAACATAACTAAATCTTACACAATGACATAGGAACTACATTGCCAAAGACACAATTATCTATTCAAATCACTACTGATATAATTCAACAATTACATTTGGACAACACCAACACATTAATCATAATAGAACCCAACAAAAGCATCATCTTGATTTTTCCACACAATGCCTCTGATTTCAACTTTCCTTGCAGCTTCATGTTCTTCTTCTTCGAGGCTTGATACTTCTCTCTCATCAATTCAACGGTCTCCAATTCCTTTTGCTTGTTGACATCTACAGATTCGACACCAACACCGTAGTCTTCAACCATATCTTCGTCCCATATAAATAAATCACATGTATCTCCACTCTGCCAAAAGGGACACCTCCAGAAGAGCCTACCTCTGTTTCGACCATTCTTGCAAATGTATGAAACCATTCGTGCTTCACATCCACACTTCCTTACTCGCCTGGAGCGAACAGAAGACGACCCACTATTAGGATGTGAAGCCGAGTTTCTGGAAAACGACATGAGCTAAGCAGACGATGGAGCTCGATTTCTAGAGAAGATGGAGTTTCAGCTTTGTTGGGAACCCTAGAACATCAATTTGGGGAAGAAGAAGAGGGCAATAACGTGATACTGCAAGGGGATGTAAATTTATGCTGCTATATTGATTGCAAACGTGGAAATTACAGCTGACGTTTTTATTAAAAAAAATTGCCAAGTCAAGCTCCACGTCAGCTTCTGTTAAGTGGAATTGACGGCAGGGATGCATAATAGGGACGGAAAATATTAGAGGGACCATTGTTTGAACAAAAATATTAGAGGGACTAAAAGCATTTTTTGGGTTATTTACATGAACCTAAAACATATTTAACCCTAATATTAATTAGTTATGTTAAGGAAAAAAGACAAATGACTCTAATAATTTGAGTTTTTTTATAATTTAGAATTTTTGTAACGGTGGTTCATAAATAAACAATAAACAACGAGAAAAAGAAGAACTTAATTGATTTGACTTGAATGAAGGTGATGTAAGAACATTTCGATTACAAGCTTGAGAAGCTGACTAAAAAAAACACACACACACACACTACCTCATGCCGACAAGTCACTCAAACAAAGAAGTTTATATTTAGAGATATTTTTTCCCAGTTAAATGTGATTTTAATTTTTAACTCTTTTAATTGTATCAATTTTTATTTTTGGTCTTTTTTTTTTTTACAATTTTCTTTTTTATAAATATTTTGTTATCAATTTTAATTTGAATACAAAATCTCTCTTAATTTGAAAAATATAAAATTGTAATGATGAATTTGGACGATTTAAAAAAAGCTCTTCAAACTCATTTTTGTAAGTGACTTTTTATTTCTTGTGATGCAATCAAGAACAAAACACACTATAGACAAAATAAAATGACTTCATGTAATTAAATTTAAATTGAGAGTTAAAGACGTTAAGTTGCAATTTTTTGACGTATTATCCACCACCACCACTCTTAAATTTTAGGATTCTAAAATTTAGATGATCATACCTCAAATTGACATGCACATTTTCTTTGTAGTCTGAATGCTACATTTGAATGCCATATTCTTTGACAATTTTAACTTTAGTATCAACTTCTTGCGTGGATAAAACAATTGCATTGCATCACCATTCATGGTTACTAAAAAGCCTTTCTCTACAAATTTCTATATACCTAGTAGGTTTAACATCATCCAAAGTATATAGAGTATCTTTTTAATAAGTGCATTCTTCCCATTTATTTTGATTACAATGTCACAAATGCCTCATGCTGTAAGGTGACAGCTATTTGTAAGTCTGAAATTTGATTTCTTGCTTTTATCAAAGTTTGTGAGCCATTCCATGTGTCAAGTCATGTGATTTGAACACCATGAGTTAGGATACCATAACTCACACATAAAATTTTCTTTAGATGTTGTAGTCATCAACAAAACAACTTATGAGTTATAGTCATCATAATGAGCTATATGAGACTCTTCATCACTTATTTTATTCTTTTTATATTCTTTATTGTGCCAACATTCATCAGCAAAATGTCTAAATTTGTAGCATCACACTTTTTTTTTATCAAAATTATTTCTTCTTTGATTGGTCGGTATCCGGGCCTCATCCTCTCTTGGAGGATTCAACTGTCAAAAACCTTTCACTTTCCATTCTTGAACCGATTTGCATTCTTGAAGATTCCTTTTTAGTTTTCTTGAACTTCCTTTCATGACCTCACATTTCATCTATCAATCACCACGAGTTCACGAGCATCTAAAGAACTCTACGATTCCTCAATTTTCATAGTCTTCAAATGTTTAGATTCTTGAATTGCCACTACTATGAAATCAAATATTGAAGTCAAGAATCTCATCACCTTCTCAACCACTTGTTGATAAGTAATTGCCTCACCATAGGTCTTCATTTGATTCACCACTGCACTCAATTTAAAGTAGTCACATATATTTTAGTCCTCTTCTAACTATTTGCTTCAACTCATACTTCCTCCTTTGAGATTAAAACTTCATTTGCTTCACCTTTTCTCCACCATCATGATGTTTCTCTTAAATATTACACGCCTCTGAACCTTTCATTTTTTCATCTTCGAAATCTTTTCAAAATGATGAGCATCCACATTTTGTTGAATGTAGAATAAAGTCTTGCAATCTTTCTGTTAGAACAAGATTTGTTTTGATCAATATTCTTAATTTTGATGATAACAATGTATATGAATTTTGTATGAGATAATGTGGTACTCTAATTCTATGCAATTTCCATTTCAGGAAATATATAAAGAGTATGCACAAAATCCGCGCAAGAAGCACTGACTCAGAAGGTTCAAGTATGCAACATCAGAACATGCTCTCGCAAGACATCAGAAGATGGTCAAGCAAAATCAGAACATGGTCTATTGAAGCATCAGAAGAACTTGAGATCAGAAGCAGAAGCACTGAAGTTCTCATGGTATCACGCTAGAAGCTCTTCAAGGTCAGAAGACAAGAAGATGCTCTGCACCAAGCTGTTTGACTCTGATGATATTCAAACGTTGTTTACACAAACATCAGATCAGAAGCAAGTACAAGATGACAGGCTACGATGACTGACAAAAGGAACGTTAGAAGCTATTAAAGGCAACGTTAGTAGACACAACAAAAGCAAGGCTCGAGGTAGTTGACAAAAGAGTGAAACATTAAATGCAATGCTGTATGGATCATGCAACACATTAAATGCTCCCAACGGTCACCTTCTCAAACTCCTATAAATAGAAGTTCTGATGAGAAGCTGCAAACAACACTTTGCGCAAACTTATAGAAACGCTGTCAAATTCAAAAGCTCTCAAACTTCATCTTCAACCTCACTTCATTACCGTTGTAATATCTTAGTGAGATTAAGCTTAAACTTAAGAGAAAAATCACAGTTGTGATAATAGCTTATTAAGAAGCATTGTAACTCTTATAAGAATTTGTTTACAATCATTTGTAAGAACTAGAGGAGATCAAGTTGTGATCGGATTCTCTAGAAAGTCTTAGAGGGTATCTAAGCATTGTGTTCCTAGAGTGATCAGGTTGTGATCAAAATACTCTAGAAGACTTAGAGGTTATCTAAGTGGAAAACCATTGTAATCTTGTGTGATTAGTGGATTAAATCCTCAGGTGAGGTAAATCACTCCAAGGGGGTGGACTGAAGTAGTTTAGTTAACAACGAACCAGGATAAAAATCATTGTGCAAATAGTTTTTATCTTACGAGTTTTAAAGCTACACTTATTCAAACCCCCCCTTTCTAAGTGTTTTTCTATCCTTCAATTGGCATCAGAGCGCCGGTTCTAAGGTGCAAGCACTTAACCGTGTTTAGAAAAGATTCAGGAAGAGAAAAACGCTTAAGTCAAGATGGTTGGTGAAGATCCAACACCTACATCTACATCTGGCTCTGCTGAGCAACATAATGGAAATGGGGACAATGGTTATACTAAACCACCATTATTCGATGGTGAAAACTTTGAATATTGGAAAGATAAACTTGAAAGTTACTTTCTTGGTCTAGATGGTGACTTATGGGATCTTCTGGTGGATGGTTACAAACATCCATTTAAAGCTAATGGTGTAAAGCTTCCAAGACAAGAAATGAGTGATGATCAAAAGAAGCAATTCAAAAATCATCACAAGTGTAGGACTGTTTTGCTGAATGCTATCTCTCATGCTGAATATGAGAAGATATCTAACAAGGAAACTGCCTATGATATATATGAATCATTGAAAATGACTCATGAAGGAAATGCCCAAGTCAAGGAGACCAAAGCTCTTGCCTTGATCCAGAAATATGAAGCCTTCAAGATGGAGGATGATGAAAACATTGAGAGAATGTTCTCAAGATTTCAAACGCTAACTGCTGTATTAAGAGTTCTTGACAAGGGATACACCAAGGCTGATCATGTCAAGAAGATCATCAGAAGCTTGCCAAGAAGATGGGGTCCTATGGTGACTGCTTTCAAAATTGCCAAGAATCTGAATGAAGTATCTCTTGAAGAATTGATCAGTGCCCCGAGGAGTCATGAAATTGAGCTGGATGCTAATGAACCTCAGAAGAAAGGTAAGTCTATTTCGTTAAAATCTAATTATAAAAAATGCACTAACGCTTTTCAGGCTGAACAAGAAGATTCTGATGAATCAGAATCAGAAGAAGAAGATGAACTGTCCATGATCTCCAGAAGGGTAAACCAACTCTGGAAGAGCAAGCAAAGGAAGTTCAAGAACTTCAGAAGTTCTAAGAAGCTTGAAAAAGGAGAATCTTATGGAAGCAGAAGATCTGACAAGAAGAAGGTCACATGCTATGAATGCAATGAGCCTGACCACTACAAGAATGAGTGTCCAAAACTTCAGAAGGAGAATCCCAAGAAGAAGTTTCGTAAGAAGAAAGGTCTTATGGCAACGTGGGATGATTCAGATTCAGAATCAGAATCAGACTCTGAAGGCGAGCAGGCAAACATTGCACTAATGGCCACAGTTGATGATGGATCAGAATCTACATCAGAATCAGATTCTGAAGAGGTATTTTCTGAACTATCTAGAGAAGAGTTAGTTTCCAGTTTAACAAAGCTTCTGGAACTCAAGGCTCATCTTAGTATCAAATACAAAAAGCTGAAAAAGCTATTTGATTCTGAAACTAAGAAGCTGGAAGTGGGAAATTCTGAACTGAAGGAAAAAGTTTTAAAATTATCCAAAGATATTGGATCTCCTTCTGAATCAGAAAAATCCATTCCTAGTCTCAATCATATTCTGAAAGAATATGACTCGAGCTTCAGAAAGTTTTTATCTAGAAGTATTGGCAGAAGTCATCTTGCTTCTATGATATATGGTGTTTCTGGAAACAAAAGGATTGGCGTTGGCTATGAGGGTGATACCCCACACAAATTTGAACCTGTAGATGATATGAAAATCACATACAAGCCATTGTATAATCAGTTCAAATATGACCACTCACATGATATTAGGCTCACTTCACATGCCAAAAGCTTTCATGCTACACACACTAAAAAGCATGTGACACAACCTAGAAAATATCATGCTGCTAAACCAAAAGAATATCATGCTGTTCCTCCTGTTGTTTATTATGCTAAACCCAAGTTCAATCAGAACTTGAGAAAAACTAACAAGAAAGGACCCAAGAAGTTGTGGGTACCTAAGGAGAAGATAATTTCTGTTGCAGATATTCTTGGCAGCAAAGAAGACAAAGCACAACATGTCATGGTACCTGGACTCTGGGTGCTCGCGACACATGACGGGATGAAGGTCTATGTTCCAAGACCTGGTGCTTAGGTCTGGTGGAGAAGTCAAGTTTGGAGGAGATCAGAAGGGCAAGATAATTAGTTCTGGAACCATAAGTATTGGTAACTCTCCTTCCATATCTAATGTACTTCTTGTAGAAGGATTAACGCATAACTTATTGTCCATAAGTCAATTAAGTGACAATGGTTATGACATAATCTTTAATCAAAAGTCTTGCAAGGCTGTAAGTCAGAAGGATGGCTCAATCCTATTTACAGGCAAGAGAAAGAACAACATTTATAAGATTGATCTTTCTGATCTTGAGAAGCAGAATGTGACTTGCCTTATGTCTGTTTCTGAAGAGCAATGGGTCTGGCACAGAAGATTAGGACATGCTAGTTTGAGAAAGATTTCTCAGATTAACAAACTAAATCTGGTCAGAGGACTCCCAAATCTGAAATACAAATCAGATGCTCTTTGTGAAGCATGTCAGAAGGGCAAGTTCTCCAAACCTGCATTCAAATCTAAGAATGTTGTCTCTTCCTCTAGGCCGTTAGAACTTCTGCACATTGATCTGTTTGGCCCAGTCAAAACAGCATCTGTCAGAGAGAAGAAATATGGATTAGTCATTGTAGATGATTATAGCCGCTGGACATGAGTAAAGTTATTAAAACACAAGGATGAGTCTCATTCAGTGTTCTTTGAATTCTCCACTTAGATTCAATCTAAGAAGGAGTGCAAAATCATAAAAGTAAGAAGTAATCATAGTGGCGAATTTGAGAACAGATTCTTTGAGGAGTTCTTCAAAGAAAATGGTATTGCCCATGATTTCTCTTGCCCTAGAACTCCACAGCAAAATGGAGTTGTAGAGCGAAAGAACAGGACTCTACAAGAAATGACCAGAACCATGATCAATGAAACCAATATGGCTAAGCACTTCTGGGCAGAAGCAATAAATACTGCATGTTATATTCATAATAGAATCTCTATAAGACCTATTCTAAATAAGACTCCTTATGAATTGTGGAAGAACAGAAAGTCCAACATTTCATATTTTCATCCTTTTGGATGTATTTGTTTCATTCTGAATACTAAAGATCATCTTGGTAAGTTTGATTCTAAGGCCCTCCTATCCAAAATCTTTTTATTCTTTTCACCAAATTCTTCCTATTTTTCAAAGCCCACCCCTCCCTTTCCCTCCAAACTCCCAAATATAGCCTCAAGAAATCACTAGGCACCCTATATTTTCCAATGATTTGCCTCCTAATAATTCTCTTATGTTTCCTTGTATCACACCAACCCAAAGTCAAAAAAACTTCCTAGTATCAAAAGACTTCTTTCTGGTACTAAAAGTGATTTACTCTAATATTGAAACCCAAAGCCTTCATTGTTATCAAAATAAACTACTCTAGTGTCGAAACCACTTCACTTCCAATATTGAAACCAAATCTATCTTGTAGTAAAGTAGGATCTTAATGCCAATTGTTAGCTCCAGTTTCTATTTCTTGCGATACAAGAAAGAATAAAGCACACTAAAATGAAAAATGAAATGTCTTAATAGAATTGAATTCAAATTTTAAGTATACATATATACATATAACTTGTTGGCCAAGTAACCAACCCAACTTACTTTCTAACTAAATTAGTTAGTTATTATGCCATTAAACACACTCACTTAAAAAATTAAAACATTAATGATTTATAAAATAACACAATTTTATAATATTATAATTCTCTTAAAATAAAAAATTTATTAATAATAACCATTCCATTGTCATTCCTTAAAAATATAGCACATTTTAAATAATTTATCTATTTTTTATCCAATTCTCTTCCATCAAAGTTTTCTTCCGAACTCTTAAAAAATCCAAGTCATTTAGATTAGATACAATAACAAATTGTTTTCTATTTTCCATATTATCATATTTATTATATAACTTTTATTCGTCGACCTAAAAAAAAAAGTTCACCCTAAGGCATGTATAAAACTTGTTCTGCAAGTTGATTCTTGTATTTGCCAATCTACAATCTACAATCAACATTTTCACTTGAAATGAAAAAAAATAATTTTTTATACTTTTGAAAAACTAAATACAAAACCTTAATATAATATTTCATAATTTAAAATTACATTTAATAAAATATGAATTAAATAGATAAAAGAGTGATATTTTAGAAACAAAATGAAATGTTTTTATTTATTTAATAATTTTTTTTAATGAACTCTCAGTATATAATAATAAAATTACATTTTTTTTAATAATAATATAATTTTTTTTAATAATAATGTTTTTATTTATTGAAAGAACCTAACTGAAAAACGTTTCAGTTACACAGCTCATCTTTTCCCTCCATTTACTCACTCGTTTTTTTGAACACTGTAGAACACTCCACACACTCTCATCACTCTCGCATTCTCATCAACGAACAACAACAACACTAGAAAACAAGATTTCTAAACGCCATAACCCATTTCATATAAATATCCCATTTCACCATAACAAACTCATTCGAAGTTAGTTACAATTTCACAGTTTCCAAAAATGTGTATTCAAGAATCATCTCCTCCTTCTTCCCCCGAACCAACTAACTCCGAACCTATGAACTCCGAACCTCTCAACTCCGAACCTCAACCCCCACCCGAACCTGCTCCCGAGTCTCGCAAAAGATCAATGCCAGAACCCTACACTTCCGAACCAACTCCCAAACCGAAACATCACGGTGGTTCTTCTTCCACTTTTACTCGACCACCACCACCGCCATCATCATGGACGCCGTTGCAGAACCCCGTCGAATCCACAGAGGATTTAGTCGAGGACATGTTCAAGTTTATTCCGATGCCGTTGGAAGAACTCAACCGTCAAAGTCCGTCTCGCTCCACTCTTCCACCGCCACAGCCAATCAGCGACGAGTTGTTCAAGTTTCTTCCAATGAATTTGTTCGATGATCTGGAACCACTGATCACGGAACCACTGAACACGATCTTTCCTGTTCAACATGAAAATTATTCGGTTCTTGAATCTGTTGAGAAAGATTGGATTCCTCCATTTGCGCGCAACATTGATGATAGAATCTCCGATCGTGCGGATCCTGTCTTTACCAATGAACCTATGGCTCTAGATTTCCTTGATAGCTGGGAAGCTCCTGAAACAAGTCTTCGTCGCCGTAAAGTTTCTGCCGTCGTCTCCTCTTCCATCAATTACGTTCCCGTTGATCATGACGGTAATACTGACGTTCCAATTCCGACACCTCGATCAAAACTCGTGGTACGTTATCACCATCATCATCATGTTAATCATTATTATTGATTATAATTATTTGTTTGTGATGCTATTATTATTACTAATTATTTATTGATGCATGCAAGAAGAACTGAATCGATTTTTTTTTTTTTTGTGTGTGATTCGTTTTGAAGGGAGCTGGAATTGAGAATCTGGTTAATACTTGTTTTATGGCTTCGATTCTTCAGTGCTTGACACATACTGGGGGACTGTATCTTTTTATTCGTTATTACTCTCACGATGCTTCATCATGTACGGGAATTTTTTAGTTTTTTGTAATATCTTTTTTCTTTATTTTGAGATTGAATAGGTTTCATGATATTGATTTATTTTAATATGGAAGTTGAAATTGATTTTCATTTTCAGGTCGCAGGGGTGGTGGTTTCTGTGTTATATGTGCTTTCAGTGAACATAATGCCCGAGCTTTTCATATTGATCGAAACCCAATTCGTCCAGATATGTTTCTTCAAAATGTGAAGCGTATCCTTTTTTCTTTTTACTTTGATTGTTTTTTTTGGTTGCTAATTGTGAAAATTCATCTCTTTAATAGTTGATTGTGGTATGAAATATGAATTGTGATCCATGACATATATGGTAACAGAATTTTCAGATAATTTTGTAGCGCATAGACAGGAGGATGCACACGAGTTTCTGATAGGCGCCTTGAATAACCTTAGAAGTGCCTTTCAAAAAGATGGTTCATATGATATAATTGAACAAATATTTGGAGGCGAAATTGTTAGCCAAGTATGATGCTAACATTAATTTTTTATTTATTTTAGTTATTCATAGATGATTTTATCTTCTTATTTTGATGTTTGTTATTGTTTAGCTTCGATGTTGCAGCTGTGGTTTCTCTTCTAATACCGTTGATCCAATACTTGACTTGGGTTTAGCGGTAGAAAATGTGAGTACCATTCAAAGGGCTCTGGATGCTTATATCATGGTAGAAAACATGGGTGAGATGCTTAAATGTAGTAACTGCGACCAACAAGTATACAAGGAGAAACAGCTTTTGATTGATAAGGCGCCAGAAGTTGCAGTACTACATTTGAAAAGGTTTAAAAATGACGGAAGCTCTTTCGAAAAGATTAATCATCATGTTTATTTCACTATGGAGTTGGATTTGGAGCCTTATACCTCTGCAAAAGGCAAGAAAGATGTAAGTTTAGAATTCATTTTTGTCCTTCCTACATTTTTTTTCAAGTTTTCCGCGTGTATTTCAATTGTGTTACATCCAAATATGGTTTTAAATTGTGGTTCCACTGCGGTTACCCTCCAAATATTTATATTAGGTTGCAATTGCAGTTCTGACTGTAATAACTGTTTCAATTTCTCCATGCAAATTTGATATTTTTTTGACTCATTTTTATGTAACAGCCAATGTTGAAGTATGATCTATACGCGGTAGTTGTGCATAGTGGATCCACAGCTAATTCAGGGCATTACTTTAGCTATGTGCGTTCTGATGAAGACCATTGGCATTTGATGGATGACGCTGCGGTAAAGTATCAATGGAAATTTCTTCTTATAGTATAGCTTTCATGTTTTCCATATTTATATGGTTTCTGTTTGAAAATAAAATGTGTTATTATATGATTTATTCATTGGCTCTTACATTGTTTAATTAGAGCAAGTGATTTTTAAAAAGTTGTAAGTTGCATAAATTTTGCAAATGTAATTTAATACTATAAATCCGATGTTTATTTTGCAGATAGATTGTGCCTATTTAATGAATGTTTATAGTAGTTTTGTTATAATTAATTAGTTCAAATGTGAATTATTAATTTTCTGATAATTAATTCCTTTTCAGGTTTATAGTGTTTCTAAACAACATGTCCTGATTCAAGAGGCATACATGCTGTTTTATGCAAAACAAGGTACAGCCTGGTTCTCTAGTATTCTGAAACATAAAGAGAGAGATTTTAAAGCAACATATATAGACAACACACGGGATTCAGATCGTAAAGAAAAGGATGTTGTTTTTATTGATTTGGAAGCAACTGAAAGTGATTCGCCAGAAGCAAATGATGACGATTCGATGCGGGCAAATAATAGCGATTCGCCAAAACTAAATGATGACTATTCGATGCGCGCAGATGATAGCAATTCGATGTATGGATTTAATAGTGATTCGCCCGACGGAAATGAGAAGACTTCCAGTGACATGTTAGAAGAAGAAGAATGTGATTTGGCGGGCGCAAATGATAAGGATTCCAAGGATGCAGATGATAATGATTCCAAAGCTACAAATGAGATGTCTGTGAGTGATATGGAGGGAGAAGAATGTGATTTGGCAGATGCAAATGATGATAAGGATTCCAAGGATGTAAATGTGAAGTCTGTGAGTGGCATGGCTGGAGAAGAATGTGATTTGGCGGATGCAAATGATAAGGATTCCAAGGATGCAAATGATAAGGATTCCAAGGATGCAAATGAGAAATCTGTGAGTGGTATGGATGGAGCTGATGGTAATGATTCTAAGGACGCAAATGCTAATGATTCATCTGTGAGTAGGCAGGATGGAGAAGAATGTGATTTGGGGGATGCAAATGATAAGGATTCCAAGGATGCAAATGAGAAACCTATGAGTGGTATGGATGGAGCTGATGATAATGATTCTAAGGACACAAATGCTAATGATTCATCTGTGAGTAGCATGGATAGAGAAGAATGTGATTTGGCGGATGCAAATGATAAGGATTCCAAGGATGCAAATGAGAAATCCGTGAGTGGTATGGATGGAGCTGATGATAATGATTCTAAGGACGCAAATGCTAATGATTCATCTATGAGTAGCAAGGATGGAGAAGAATGTGATTTGGCGGATGCAAATGATAAGGATTCCAAGGATGCAAATGAGAAATCTGTGAGTGGTATGGATGGAGCTGATGATAATGATTCTAAGGATGCAAATGCTAATGATTCATCTGTGAGTAGCAAGGATGGAGAAGAATGTGATTTGGTGGATGCAAATGCTAATGATTCATCTGTGAGTAGCAAGGATGGAGAAGGATGTGATTTGGTGGATGCAAATGCTAATGATTCATCTGTGAGTAGCAAGGATGGAGAAGAATGTGATTTGGTGGATGCAAATGCTAATGATTCATCTGTGAGTAGCAAGGATGGAGAAGGATGTGATTTGGTGGATGCAAATGCTAATGATTCATCTGTGAGTAGCAAGGATGGAGAAGAATGTGATTTGGTGGATGCAAATGCTAATGATTCATCTGTGAGTAGCAAGGATGGAGAAGAATGTGATTTGGTGGATGCAAATGATAAGGACTCCCAGGATGCAAATGATGATAATGATTCCGACTCCCAGGATGAAAGTGATGATAATGATTCCGACTCCCAGGATGCAAATGATGATAATGATTCCAAGATTGCAAATGAGAGGCTTGGGAGTGACATGGGTGAAGACGATGTGATTCCGCAAAGCTAGACGCTTCACCTTGATCAACAGCAAGTGTCATGTTGAACAGAATTTCATGCAATGAGATTAGAGATTAGTAGTTTTAAGGTTCCCCCTTGATGTTAAAATTGTTGAATATCTCCCTTTACCTGTTACATAAAAGCTGTTGAATATCTCCCTTTACCTGTTACATAAAAATTGTTTGAATTGATGAATATATGATTCCCCTTCATGTAAAAATTGTCGAATATCTCCTTCTATCTGATACATAAATTTGTTTGGGTTGATGAATATATGATTCTGGTATAGATTAAGGACAAAGGTTGAAACTAAAACCTTTGATACTGAAAGATATATGGATAATGGTTTGTATAGATCTGCATTGACACATAACATATCACCATGTATATGTACTATGTTGTTGAATGTACGTTTTTATCAATATGAGTTTCTGTGAAATTGCCATGAAATAGGTTGGCTGCCGACAAGCTCAAACATTGTATTTTCGTGACACCTTCAATATACATTGGGACATGAAGTTTGATGTGTCAATGTGGATCCAAACAGACCATTACTTGCTACCGCTGCAGATAACTTAAAATTGTAGTGCAGCAGTTGAAATCCCAATTATATAGGCCCCTTTTAAAACTTGTGGAGTTCATATGAATTCTAACTAGGATAGTGTACTTCTACCTAGAATATAAATTTTTATGGTGTTTCTAACTAAGTTAGAATTCATGTGAGTTCCACAAGTTTATATATGCTCCAATAATTTTTGTTTTGGAAGTCTTTTATGAACACACTTGTGAATGTCTTGACAGCAGCTTGGTTATTTTTGCTTTTCATGGGTATATCTCTTACTCCTTGTTTTAGCTCATTTATTAAACTATATATTTCGTATGGCTTATAAAAATGATCCTCCATCAAAATACTCAAATTTAAAAATATCACTGGATTTTGGAGAGGTATCAAAGGTTCACCTAAAATTTTTAATTTTCTTTTAGAATGGTTAGTTCAGTTGAATTATTTATTTTTCGTTAAAATGTGTTTATATTTTACAAGGAAAGTAAATTATAGGAAGTACAATTCAACATATTGTGTTATCATCTTTGCATGCAAACAAAAATATTACACCACAAATTCGATAACAAACTATAATTTCTACTATATATCTATTTTATTTTTGGTATAACTAAAATATCGATAACCTATTTTAGCCTATATTTTCATTTCAATTTCTCTAATAATTTAGCACCATGCATGATTAATTCCTCAGTCCTTTCCATGCGTGCGAGTAATTGATAATCAAAATATTTTATAATTGTTTTTTTTTTATTTTTTTTTTAATAGGCAATGGATTAATCGGAGCAAAAGGGGTGCTCCGCCCTAAGATACAAATGGAAAACTCCTACGTCTCAAAACACGAGAACGGTAGAATATTCCAAGTATACAAATTACAATAATAGACTCTATTATAAAAAGAGCTTAACCACCTCCAAGCATTACAAACGATCTCCGACCAACAACCAAGGAAACTAAAGGTTTCGTTTTTGAAAACGATAGCGTTCCGGGATAGCCAAATATTCCAAACCGTTGATAGCCACACCACCGCCCCGATGATTCTAGTCTTGACACACGTTATTTTCCCGCAATAATGAAAGTAATTCACAAACTCCTCCCTAGATAAACAAATGTCAACTCCAACCCAATCAAAGACTTTCCTCCAAACTCTATTTGTCACTTCGCAATGAGCGAATAAGTGACGAAGCGACTCGTTTTCCTTAGCACAAAAAACACATCTAGAATCATCACCATCCAAAATAATGCCCCTTTAACCAAAAGGTCTTTCGTTGCAATTTTGTTGATAATGAAACGCCAACCGAATAATAGAATTTTGGGGGGAGCATTAACTTTCCAGAGATGGGATAAGGCTACAACTGTGATATTATCTATCGGGGGACCGGAAAGATTCTTCCTAAAACGGTTATAGCAAGAACTCACCGTGAAAACACCACACGCCTCCGCACTCCAAACGAAAGTGTCCTCGCCATCACCATACACGCGCACCCCTTGCTGCTGAAGATCGGACAGCAAGCCAACAATGAGGGTATGTCGCTGCTGTACCGAGACAGCATCTCCGCCGCTGTGAGTCAGCTCCGTATCGCCGCTGTCAGTCAGCTCCGTATCTTCCCCTCTACACATCTCCACCATGTTATGAAGCTGCCATTGCCAAATGCCATCTGCATCTGTGGAAGAGGCGCTGTCAGCCGCTCCATAGGACAACAAACCTGCAGAAAAAATGTCAGTAAGATGGTTCTTGGCATATCGGTATAAGTCCGGGTATGCCTCCATGAGAGATTGATTGCCCGACCAGCAAGCATACCAAAAAGGTATGTCAGTACCACTTCGGACCTTACACTTGATAGCTCCGGCAAAGTGATTAAAGGCAAGGTTCTCGTAATTATCCGAGATCAAGAGGTCTCTCCACCACATTGAATCGTTTTTCCCCACCACCGAAACATCACCGATTAGGACCTTCATTTTCACTTTGCCGTATCTAGCAACAAGGATATCCCTCCATAACGCCTCCTTCTCCGTAAGAATCCTCCACTTCCACTTACTTAGTAACGCCACATTCATGATTTCTAAGTTTTTCACTCCTAGCCCTCCTTCTTCTCGTGGTTTGCAAACCGTATCCCAACAAACCCAATTGACCGTTTTTCTCGAGTCACATCCACCCCAAAGAAAGTTCCTTTGGATAGCTATTATCTCTTTCAACACTTTCTTAGGGGCCTTATAAAAAGAGAGGTAATATAACGGCACCGCACTAAGAACGGAGTTTAGCAAAACCACCCTACCCGCCAAGTTGAGATTTCTACCTTTCCAAACCGCCAATCTTTTTTCCACCATAGCCGTCACCTCTTTCCACATCGCAATCTTCCTAGGATCACCCCCCACCTTCACCCCAAGGAATTTGAAAGGGGGCTTTCCTACTTTACAAGCGAGAAAATTGGAGGCGGCCTCCATAAAACATTGATCAACATTTAAGCCATAGATGTTACTCTTGTGGAAGTTAATACGGGAACCGGACATCAATTCAAAAGCTCTTAAAATAACCTTCATACCCCACAAATTAGCGGTATCTCCTTCGGTAAAAATAATCGTATCATCCGCGAATTGAAGAATATCTACTTCCGTGGTACCATTTATCCTAAACGCACAAAAATCTCCCACTTCTTTGGATTTCTTCACTAAAGCCGTTAGGACCTCCATAACTATAACGAATAAAAACGGGGATAGAGGGTCGCCTTGTCTTAGGCCTTTCTCCACCCTAAAATCTTTCGTAGCACTACCGTTAACTAGAACGGATAAATGATTAGAAAAGACACATCCTTCCATCCATCGCATCCATCGGTCCCCAAATCCCATCTTTCTCAAAATACACCTCACAAAACTCCAACTAATTCTATCGCACGCCTTCTCGAAATCCACCTTAAGAACCACACAATTTCTCTTGTTCCTCATGGAAAAATCTAGTAACTCGTTAACCATAAGCACTCCGTCTAAAATGTTCCTTCCCGGTATGAAGGCCGATTGGTTTTTGGAGACTAAACTCCCGATAACCTTTCGGATTCTAGCCGCCATCAATTTTGCTAGGATTTTGTACAAACTTCCCACTAAGCAAATAGGACGATAATCCCTTAAGGATTGAGGATTAGCAACCTTTGGAATTAGCGTAATGAAAGATGAAGTACAAGCTTTAGTGAGGGTGGCCTTCTCATAAAAGTCTTTCACAAAGTTTAAGACATCCAATTTAATGACCTCCCAAGATAATTTAAAGAACTCCAACGAAAAACCATCCGGCCCGGGGCTTTTGTTCCCATCACACGACCAAACGGCCTCCTTCACCTCTTCTTCCGAAAAAGGGCACTCAAGAAGCTCCCTATCCATCTCGGTTAACGACTTCAACTCTATACCCTCCGGCACCGGTCTACCATACTCTTCCTCCTTGTAGAAATCAAGAAAGTGTTTTCTAACCTCCTCCTTAATATTTTCTACACCTTCCACCCTTCCCTCTCCACCATCCAATGATGTAATCGCGTTACGTCTTTGACGATCTTTAATGGCGTTATGAAAAAATTTAGAATTCTTGTCCCCTTCTTTCAACCAAAGGTTGCGGGACTTTTGCCTAAGCATTGCTTCTTTAACTTGCATACCATTCCACATCTCCTTGCTAGCTCCTCTCCTCTCGGCCACCAAGCTACCAATCTCACCTCCGAAATTGTCCACCAACAAGCTATCTAAATCATTCATGTAATCCACCTCCTCCTCCACCTTAAGGTCAATCCAACCAAACACCTCCCGGTTCCACCTCCGTAACCTCTCACGCAAACACTTGAGTTTTTCATACAAAACAAAATCCCCCCTTCCTTTGAAGTCGAGCTTACCCCATTCCACCTTGATAAACTCCTTGAAATCCTTGTGTTTGTACCAAGCATTATTAAACCGAAAGGGTTTAGGTCCCCAATCGATTTTTCCCAAGTTCAAACGGATAGGCGTGTGGTCGGAGATATCCCTTTTGTCAATTCGTTGATCTATCACTTCCCAATCCTCCATCATATTTCTTGATAATAAGAAACGGTCTAGCCTACTCATGGCCTTCCCGTTATCTTTGAACCAAGTGAATCTTCCCCCCACGCAATTAACATCTACTAGATCCATACTTTCCACGAAACCAATAAACTCTTCCATCCCTATACGATCACGACTTCTAGCAACTCCCATCCTCTCATCCTCATTCAGAACTTCGTTGAAATCACCAACTATACACCACTCCTCCGTCCCTCGTCTGTTTTTCAGGGCTAGCAACTCTGGCCAAACCAGACCCCGATCCTTCCTGTTACACGGGGCATAGACATTAATGAGGTTATACGATACTCCTTTCAGCACAATGTTTATGCCCACAAAGCCTTTACCACGGAAGCTAAAATTCACAGAAACTGCCCCTTTCCGCCACAATATCACCATTCCGCCAGAGGCTCCTAGCGAATTCCCAGCAGTCCACTCCACTTCCTCAGACCCCCAAAACTCTCTAGCTAAGCTGTCATTAAAGCAAACAATTTTTGTTTCTTGAAGAAAACAGACATCAATTTTATGCATTTGAATTAGAAAACTGACTCTTTTCCTTTTCAAGGAAAACCCACCTCCCCTGATATTATAAGACATTAAATTCATAATAACTGAGATAGGGACACCTTCTTGCACTTCAATCCCTCCGACTCTCTCCTCTCCATGGCCTCAATCGATTTCTCTAAAACACTGTCTTCCTTCTCACTCACTACCCCCAACCTTCCAATGGCGTTCCAAACCTTCCTTCCCACTTCAGAGGTACCCGCGACCCGCAAGTTGCTACAAACTATACCAGAATCAGTTACCGAGTTACAGTTAGAGAGGGACTCACCAGTCATCTCCGCGTCTTCAATTGGGTCAGAATCTGTCTGTCTGCGCTTGATCCTTTTCTTCACTGCGAAGCTCCTAGGACCAATGCTCTTGAGAATAATAGCAGACATTGAGGTTTTGTCTCCCAGCCCAGCGACTAATTTCTTCTTCCTCTTTGATTTTTGCTTCAGCTTATCTTATAGATTCTTGTTCATGTTAAACTCACGTAGATATCTCTTATTGGCATCATTAGCAATAACAGATCAATTAGTTAATTCAATTCATTATGATAGAAGCATTAATTTGCATTCATTTAACATTTCAAGCAGTATATATATATATATATATATATATATATATATATATATATATATATATATATATATATATATATATATATATATATATATATATATATATATATATATATATATATAACGATAAATTTTAGTAGTAGTAGTTTATAATCATCATAATTATTTCTTTTTCTTGTCACCATTATAGTTAAAGATAGTAAAGTCAAGCCTCAAGGATAATCATCATAATCATTTAAAAATAATAAATTTCCATGTAAGCGCAAGCCTCAAGGATAATATCCACCTTGGCCACCACCTTCACCACCTCCGGCACCACCACCATATCCTCCGCCATGCGCACCTCCACCACCTCCACCACCACCTGAACCACCACCTGCTCCACCACCACCTGCTGCTCCACCTCCATATCCACCACCAGCTCCTTCACCACCACCATATCCGCCTCCATGTGCTCCACCAGCACCACCTCCTCCGCCACCTCCACTCCCACCTCCGTATCCTCCTCCATGTTCTCCACTAGATCCACCCCCTGCACCACCTCCTTCACCACCTCCATAACCACCACCAGCACCTCCACCTCCACCACTGCCACCTCCTCCACCACCAGCATAACCACCTCCATGTGCTACACCTCCACCAAATCCTTTGCCAGCTCCTCCACCATATCCACCACCTTCAGCTGCTCCGCCACCTCCACCTCCACCACTACCACCTCCTCCACCACCAGCATTACCACCACCATGTGCTGCACCTCCACCAAATCCTTCCCCACCTCCTTTGCCAGATCCTCCACCATATCCACCACCTTCGGCTGCTCTGCCACCTCCGCCTCCACCACTACCACCTCCTCCTCCACCACCAGCATTACCACCACCATGTGCTGCACTTCCACCAAATCCTTCCCCGCCTCCTTTACCAGCTCCTCCACCATATCCACCAGCTTCAGTTGCACCACCACCTCCGCCTCCACCACTACCACTTCCTCCGCCACCTGCATAACCACCACCATGTGCTACACCTTCCCCGCTTCCTTTGCCAGCTCCTCCACCATATCCACCTTCAGCTGCACCACCACCACCACCACCTCCACTTCCACCTCCTCCACCACCAGCAACAACATTTCCTCCATATTCACCACCACCACCTGCACCTCCACCTCCACCTCCACCGGCTCCTCCTCCATGTCCATCTGCTCCAACATGTACTCCACCTTCACCACCGCTCACACCAATGTCACCATGGAAACCTCCACTAATTTCATGACCCAAACCAATGGTAATAAGTGTTCTAGCAGCAGAACATATTCCTAAACACAACAACACAAAGAAAACAATACTTAAAACTTTCGAAGTTGCCATTGTTAAGAATGTTTAAATCCCACAACTGAGGTTTCACTACACTTGAGATGGGTATTTATAGGAATAAGTTGGTCCAACGAGATTACAAAAGCGCGTTTTGTGATGTCCCATGTAACGTGATGACAAAGATTGTTTCTATATGACATCTTGAGAATTTCTTAGTGCTTAGAGTGGTGCAAGCAAGCACATGCAGAGAAGATAAATTCAATTGTACCCACAAAGTGGCATACAATCAAGTACATACTCACACTATTACACCAACTGTAGTGTGATTTTGCTGTTTCCCATTAGCTCCATTGTATTCTCAATGTGCTGTGCAAGAGTTTTGTTATAGCTTACCTAATTTCCTTTAAGCACTTATTTAGTTAAATAAATACAGTAAATGATAAAAATTAAATGCTAAAGCATAAAATAATCAAGACCCAAAAATTATATAGCTTACTCATATGAGAAATATCACAATGGGATAAAAAAAGTTCTTTAGGACCTCTCTTACTGAGTAAACAATTTACCAAGGCATAATTTGGATGCTATGCATACTGAATTATTATTATTATTTTTTTACAATATATTTAACACATTTATGAATGTCACATGTAAACTAAAGATAGTGGAAGGTTATACAAACTTTGACACATTATTGTAAAGGACCGAACTTAGAGTTGTAGCCTCTTTGAATTGAAAAATTATTAAAATCCAACACCAATTATAATTTAAATATTTATGAAGAAACACTGTTTCCGGTGGTTAAAAGAGTCTAGGATGGTTTATAGATACAAAATCTCTAACCCCATCTTTTGGGTTAAAAATGTTCTCCTGCTTTCATAGATGTATTTTCGAAAATATATTTTTTTTGTTTTAAAATTATTTTGTTATGTAGGTGCATCGATCTACGGAAGACTTCCATATAAGTATCTATAGAAGAATTTGATGTTAAACTGGCGCTAGACTCTTCTTTTCCCTGATTCTTCACCTTTCTCATTTTCAAACTCCAACTCTCCCTCAACCTCAAAAATCATACTTTTACCAAAGTTGTTTTTTTTCTCTCGAGTTCGGTGGTAAACGTGTGCATCAACGATCAACATATTCCAACAAATTCAAAATGCAATTTAATCGGTAAGTTTTCAACTTTTCGAGTTTTCCCGTAATAGAGTTAGAAATCAATTTTTAAGTGTAGAAATGATTGGATAGTTTTAGAAATATAGTTTAGAGACAATGTAGATATTTTTGGATGTGTAAAACGGACGATCAAGCCGTCAAAATGAGATTTTTAAGCCCTTGAAATAGTGACAGACGCCATTTCCGCGTCTTTGGAGTTACAGAACGTTCCGTAGATGCATCAACGGAACAAATGAAAATTAGGTAGTTCTGTAGATGCACCTACAGAACAAACCCAGTTATTTGAAATGTTAGCTTGTTTTGTAGATACATCTACGGAAGAGTTCTGTATGTGTATCTACGGCAGTAAATTTGTTTTTTTCATTTCTTTTTAATTATCAAATTGTATCTAACTCGATTTTATTTGTAATACAATGCAGACATTATGGCCGACCATCAAGACCGCGTTATATGTGGGATGACTACACATCATGCCTCTGTGCGACGTGCACGAATGCAGATGTTTGTCACAAGTGACTGATGGAGTCTTCGTTCCAGCAAATGCACCTGATACATCCGTTGCAGCAGAGTTACCTATTACATCCGCTATAGTTAAGGGGCCTTACACATCTACTGCCTTATCCCTGAGGCCTCAGGATGATGGTGAGGATTTTCCAACGTTCACTATGTTTTAACACTTCCGTATATGTACCTACAGAAAAAACTAAATTTAAAAAAAAAATATTTTCGAATGTGTATCTACGAAATCAGGGAGCATAATTAGAATTTCGCCAAATGACTAAGAGTAATTACTTTGTTGAATGAGCTGAAAAATCATGATTGTTATCTTTTTATGAAACGCTTACTTTCAATTGTATTTAACCAAGTTGCAACTTTTTAAAATTTAAAGGGATCAATTTATAAAATTTAAAAAATTATTGAATCTTTTTGGAATTTTAGAAAAATTTTAAAATCAACGGTAAAACTTCAAAAATATAAAGACTAACTTGTAAAATTTGATATAATAATAATAATATTCAATTTGACATTTATATTTTATGGAGCATAATATTTTTTAAATCTCATTAAATTTTACTTAAACAAAATACTTAATAAACTTGCATCACTTTAACAATTTTTGTTATTTTTATTCAAACAATAATTTTTGTCTAAATTATTTTAAATTCTTCTAAAATATTATCTTCTTTCGTTGCAATTAAAATAATCTTATTTAAACACTTAGTATTTTAGGTATTTTATTTTAGTACTATAGACTTGACTCATTTACAAACATTTGATATTAGGGTTGCTTTAGTGGGCAAGTTACTACTATGATTATCTATTTGATTTTAATATGTTTAAAAAACTTCAAAATTTAAATATATTTAAAAAAAAAATTATGATCATTCAAACATATTATATTCATTTATAATTTTATTTTATTTTTTAATTTTATACTTAATTGTTTACTCATAATTTATACTTCACAATTTCATCTTTGATCTTCATTTGATTATTTATGCATCTCAATTGATATAATTTTTATTTCATAAAAATTATATATTTAACATTTAATTTCAATTAGAGTGTGAGCATCAAAGATTTATGTTCTTAATATTGGGCAGAGACCAACAATAATTGATTGAAATATTATACCATGCAAAGCAATGGCATATCATGATATATATAATAGCATTAGTTTTCTTTCATTCAACATTTCACGTAAGATACAAAGATAAATTATAGTAGAATTTTATCAGCATCCTCATAACCACATCTTATTCTTAGGAGGAGCTAGTTTTTCATTCATAACACTTAATTTCAAGGATAATATCCACCGTGGCCACCGCCTTCGCCACCTCCAGCACCACCGCCGTATCCTCCACCATGTGCCCCTCCACCACCTCCACCTCCACCAGATCCACCACCTGCTCCACCACCTCCTTCTGCTCCACCCCCATATCCACCACCTGCTCCTTCACCACCACCATATCCACCACCATGTGCTCCACCTCCTCCTCCACCTCCACTTCCACCTCCACCTCCACCTCCATATCCACCTCCATGTTCTCCACCATGTCCACCTCCTGCTCCGCCTCCTTCCCCACCTCCATAACCACCACCAGCACCTCCAGCACCACCACCTCCCCCACCACCGCTACCACCTCCACCACCTCCAGCATAACCACCTCCATGCGAAGCACCACCGCCATATCCTTCCCCACCACCTTTTCCAGCCCCTCCACCATATCCACCACCTTCAACCTCACTACCACCCCCGCCACCTCCACTTCCTCCTCCACCACCACCAACCACACCATCACCTCCATATTCACCACCACCTTCACCTTCACCTCCACCAGCTCCTCCTCCATATCCATCTACACCTCCACCTCCACCACCTCCATAACCTCCACCTCCACTCACACCAATGTCACCATGGTATCCTCCACCAGTCCCATGATACAAGTCAAAGTGACGGAATGCAGAGCATATGCCGAAACCTAACAACACAAAGAAAAAAATACTATGAACTTTCAAAGTTGTCATATTGAAATGTCACAATTGAGGTTTCACTTCATAAGATGGGTATTTATAGGAATTGAATTGGACCAATGAGACTATAAAAGTGCGTTTTGTATTGTCCCATGAAGTAGAGATAATGATATAGATATATAGAATAACATGACATGTTTCTGTACAACAACACTAAGATAGATATTCTTTGTGCTGAGAGTGGCCCAAGCACATGCATAGAAGAAAAATATAATTGTCCCCACAAGGTGGATACTAACAAGTACACACTCACTCTATTACACTAATTTTAGTGTGATTATGCTGTCACGCATTAACTATATCTTATTCACACTGTACTCAACAAGACCTATCTTAATCTTAGACTAAGGTTTCAAATAAGAATCCCGATATAATTTCGCGATTTCGATCGATACAGATGTTATAATAGTGGTTGTAATTGCCACAATATCAATTCTTTTTTGTTAGAGTATTCTGATTTTTTTTAACTAGATTGGAGAACCCTTAATTCTCCATTTAATATAATTTTTTGCTTTCTAAAAAAAAAAGAAAAAATTGGCAATATCTTCTAATATCGTTTTATCGCGATTGTTGTTACTGAACTTTTTGTGTAAGACATATTTCTTTAAGTTACCTTTATGTCACTGAACTTTTTGTGTAAGACATATTTCTTTAAGTTCCCTTTATGTCATGAAACACGTTTTCTACCCTTGATCCCAAACATAGTTAAGCAATAAAATACTCTAGTATATAAGAATAATTCGCTTGTGTTGGTCCTAATTTTTGTTATAATTGGATCACTGAGAATAATATATAATTTTTTTTTGTAATCAAGAGATATATTAAAGAACCAAAAGTTCTACAAACGATTACAAAGAGACGGAGAATAACATCCGAAAGAAAAATTAACCACCAAATACAACCTAAGAAAGGAAAAGCAAAGGATCATTGCTAAATTCATAGAAATTATAATTGGTGCGGGTAATTTTTCCTATATAAGACCACTTCCAAATGAGAGCCTTAATTCTCCAAACGGTATCGGAAACACTCCAAGAAACATTCCGAAAAATAATCTCATTTCTAAGCTTCCAAATAGACCAACAAAAAGCCAACCAAATAGTTCCTACTTTACTGGGTTTCACCTTCTTAGATTTGCAATAACCCAACCACTTCATAAAGCTTCCCATGATACTACCCTCATAAAAGATATCAACACAATCCAACCAAATAGCAATCTCCTTCCAAATCAAGACGGAAATCCCACAAACATGCAAAAGATGATTCAAAGTTTCCCTCTCCAACCCACAAAAAACACAAGTAAGAGAGTTATCAAAAGAAATACCTCTACGGAAAAGACAAACCTTTGTTGGCAACCGATTGAGAAAGCACCTCCAACCAAACACTTTAATATTTTGAGGCACCTCCAACTTCCAAATACTTTCAAAGGAATTGGAAAATTCCAAATCGGGACCAAAAGGAACATGAAATTCATTAGAAAGAGAGTAACAACTTTTCACGGAGAACTTCCTATCCTCTTCCACCTCCCATCCCACCACATCTTTTCCCACCGAAACCGGTCCGGCCGAGCCTAAGAAAGATCATTAATATATATAGATAATAAATTTAAAGTGCACCATCTTTATCCTATATTCAAATCAATTAACTATTGATAGCCTTTCCATGGAATCGCTTTTTCATTGGTTTGTGTCACTAAGTGCTTTAAGCTTCGAAATCCAATTACGTTCCTATTATTAATTGGACAATTATCAACATAAAGATGAACTTTCTTGTATATATTCTAATTAATTATCATCATAATATCAAACTGAACAGTCCAATCAATTGATATCACACTCTCAAACTTAAAATATAGTAATACTTTTGATGATTCTTAATTGGCTTAATATCTATTTTATCCCATATTTTATGTAATTATTCATAAATGGTATTCAATATATCGGAGTACTAAGGGTATTCAATCCTAAATACAAAAGTGAGGGAAACCTCGAAAAAGAAAATTATCTACCAAATGAAACTTAGCTTAAGAAATGTATGAGATCCTTACAAAACTCATAAAAATTACATTTGACATAAGTAATTTCTCCAAAAAAGGGCCACTTCCAAATTAACAACTATATATTCCAAATAGAGCCGGAAATGTTCCACCGCTCATTCCTAAAGATCACCGCATTTCTGTTTATTCAAATGCTCCAGCAAACCGCAGCCCAAACGACCCCTTCTTAACTTTCAGAGATTTGAAAATAGCCGAAGCATTGAGATAGCTAATCCAAAGATTATCCCCAACACCTAAAACCACCCCTAACCAGCCAGAAATTGCCCTCCAGATCTCCTTTGCAAAGAAACATAATAACAAAACCATAATTACAATAAACACAGAAAAGCTCAGATTGAGAATAGAAGAGACCTCTCATGAAAATCAATTTTTTCGTCGGTAACTTGTTAATCAGACATCTCCATAAAAAAGCTTTTATTCTAAATGGAATTGAGTAATTCTACATCAAACCAATAGCCTTCTTGCAATCCCTCTCAAAAATTGACTGAGATGCATCTTCAGCAAGATAACCGTTACAACTTCTGACAGAGAAACCCTCCTCGACGCTAGGAAGCCACAAAACCGCATCCTGCTACCCTAAATCAGGCGCAACATGAGACAAAAGCAAGCGAAGAATCTGCAACAAACGCCAGTCCTCCGAACCCTCCACGGCCGATACTCTAAGATCTCCCCAAATCTAGAAAACATTGCTCCAATGCCCCATTTCTTTCACAGCCTGGTACTTGAACATAGAGGCTGCAAACAGACTTGGAAACAAGCATTTAAGTTTGACGTTACCAAACTAAATATTTTTCCAAAACAGAATATCCTTCCCCGAACCAAGAATGAAACGACATCTTGCCTCAAAATCACCTACGGTATGCCGTTTCTCCACATTGACAATCTCTTTCCACCACGAAGACGCGCCCCTGTTAACCCTCCTAGAATTTCCAGAATTGATCAATAAATTCAGATTAGCGTATCTAGCGGATAAAACCTTCGTCCACATCGAAACCTCCCCTTGTAAAATTCTCCACCTCCACTTTAGAAGTAGCGCCACATTGAATTCTTCAACCAGCTTGAGGCCTAACCCATCCCTCTCCTTTGGTAAGAACACCGACTCCCACTTCATCCAATGGATTTTCTTACTAAGATCAGCTCCTCCCTAAAGAAAGTTGCTATGGATTATCATTAATTAATTACAAACGAAAACCGGTTCCAGATAGAAAGACATATTGAAAATATATAAGCTATTAAGGATCAATTTCAAAAGAGTTATTCTCCCCCCAGACCGAGAAATCTACCTTTCCAGCGGCTTAGTCTGTTTCGAAGCTTGCCCACCAATGGTTGCCAAAAAGAAGCTTTCTTTGAATTGGATCCGATTTGAATCCCCAAAAATTTAAACCGATTATCTTCTATCCTGCACAATAGAAAGTTAGCTGCTGCTCTCATAAAATCCATATTTAGATTGAATCCTATCAGGATGCTCTTAAAGAAATTGATGTCGAGTCCTGACACGAGCTCAAACCCTCTTAGAACAGATTTGAGGGATCAAACATATTTCCAACCTCCGTCCCCGACCAAAAGTGTATCATCTGCTTATTGAAGAATGTTCACCTTACATATGCCTTCAACGTTAATATGAACTCTTTTTAAGTTAAGAGACCAAAATGAACATTGGAGATAATATATAAGTATTAAACCTTCTCTTTTTTTTTTTTTATAAACAAAGATAATGTTGAAGGAGTACAATATGAAAAATAGGGACTAATTTATAAATTTTAAAGGGATTAATTTGTAAAATTTATAAATTATTAAAAATTTATTTTTAATTTTTAAAAAAATTGTTGGTGAGTTTGAATTTTTCATAAAATATAAGGACCATCTTCCAAATTTTGAAAAATTAATAATAAATAATTTAACATTCGCATTATATAAAGTGAAAGAGTAATTTCAAATTCTTTAGTTTTTGGTGTCATTTGAAATTCTGTAAGTTTAACTTGAATAAAATATTATGTTAATTTACATCATTTCAACAATTTTCTATATTTTGTTAATCTAAACAATTAATTTTGGTCAACTTATTTTATTTTCCCCCGTTAAAATGTTTTATCTAAACACACTCTAAGCCTCCATTAAAAACACTTCATTCATGCACAACCATAATGACCAACAAACGGCCGACCACACTAAGCCACTAGAGCCATTTTTGAATTGGCCTTTTAACTTTCTACTAAATGCCCTGAAGATTTCCGCGAGTGAGCCTGCAAGTCCTATCGAAGCCATACCAATCTAGAGAAAAACCTGTTGTCACAAAGATTTACAACAGAGCAGTTTACAAATAAGTATTGAGCTGATTTCTGTTCTTCGAATGAAAGAGGACAAGACAAATTTTGATTGTCACTAATCACACTCATATTGGCTAGCTCCACTCTAATTGTCAGCCTATCAAGCAATAATCTCCAACTAAAATTAAAAATCTTACTTGGCACTTTAAGTTTCTACAACTTGTCCAATTTCTGAAGAAAATTATCGGTCACCTCTACACCTACATTGATAAAGAGTTTTCAGCAACTATATCCAATTGATCTACGTAAACCGAAAGCATAAACATAAAACGTAAAGGAAAGGGAAAAGAGAAGATAAATTTGACTTAATGATTTTCTGCCTCTCCACAAGGTGGCAGCAGACTTTAAATATTAAACCCTAATGGGTATCAACTTGGGTCAGGCCCAAAACAACAAGTAGTACTTAATTTAATTACAAACATAATTGAAATATAGTAATAAAAATAGGACTTAGTTTGTTTCAAATCCATCCAGCCATTTGGGCCTTGTTCTAGTTCGTGCGGGCCTTCCATCAGTACTCACCGGCCCAAGAAGGACCTTGTCCTCAAGGTTGGGTCCATGAGACGACCTGGGTTGGATAAATGAAGAAGACCACGTGGAGGTTGAAAGTTGTCGGTGGAGAGGAGTTTTGTGCAATTGGGATACAGCTGTAATGGGTTGTACCGCATGTGGGACAAGTGGGGATGCGTCTTTACAGCTGTTTGGCACATGGGGCAGTGTGGCAGACTCCACGGGCGGTGGAGATTGAATGAGATTGGTATCCAATGAAACCAATGGTGGATAATGAATGCATGGAGATCCGTTGGAGATTTGTGTTCTGTCCCGAGGTTGTGAGTTCCCAAGTACATTAGGTCCAGATACATCACTTTAGGAGTGTAAGTCTTTTAACATCAAAATTTTCTCTCTCAGAGTCTTTGTCTTCTCACCCTCACTCTGCTTTGGCTCTTCATCAAAAATCAATTTCTCTAGTTTTTCAGAAGATGCGGCCACTTCAGAATCTTGTGTCTTTTGAATAGTGTTAGGAGGGGAGGGGGGTCTACAGATTCATCGTCGGAAAGCTCAAAGGCGGCCGGAATGGGGTTGAAGGAGGTGGAACCATGAAACATACGGAGTTGAGAGACGTGGAATACGGGGTGGATCTTGGATGAGGGAGGTAATTCAAGGTGGTAAGAAACTTTGCCTGTGCACCGTAGAATCCTGAAAGGGCCGTAGTAACGTTTCGCAAGTTTGTTAGACACGCGGCGGTGTACGGAGGTTTGGCGGTATGGTTGTAGCCTGAGCAAGACGAGGTCACCGTCGGCGAAGGTAGTGTCACTTCTTTTCTTATTACTTTGCTGTTCCATGATTTTTCGGCTCTGATCCAGATTTCTCTTAACCGTATTGACTAACTCATTTCTTTGTTGCAAGGAGGTGTCCACGTCTGGTAAGGATGAAGACCCAGAGTTGTAAAGAGGGAAAGACGGAGGAGGACGGCCGTATAAAACTTCAAAAGGGGACATTTTTATGGAGCTATGGAAGGTTGTGTTATGCCAAAGTTCTGCAAGATGTAAGTACTTCATCCATTTCTTTGGTTGTTCACTAGCAAAGCATCATAAATACGTTTCTAGGCATCGATTAACTACCTCTGTCTGTCCGTCCGTTTCAGGGTGGTACGCGGTGCTGTATTTGAGGGTGGTACCTTGTGCTCGGAATAGTTCCTTCCAGAAGGTGCTAAGAAAAAGGGGGTCGCGTCAGAGATGATGGACTTAGGTGTACCATGAAGACGACAAATTTCTACAACAAAGCGTAAAGCCAAGTCTTTTGCTGAAAATTTCGTTGGAAGCGCAATGAAGTGGCAGAATTTGGTTAATCGATCACACACAACCCAAATGACAGTGTGGCCAAAAGAAACAGGTAAATGAGTTATGAAGTCCATCGTTAGATCCTCCCAGACCTGGTTAGGGGTTGGTAACGGTTGGAGCAGACCTTGTTTCTTCTTTGGTAGGTATTTGTTCTGTTGACACATCATACACTGTTTGATAAATAGTTTGGTGTCTTTGTAGATACCCGGCCAGAGGAAGGAGGAAGATAAACGTGCTTGTGTTGGTTGGAGCCCTGAGTGGCCAGAGTATGGAGTGGAGTGAAACTCGTGCAAGATGTGTTTGCGAAGATCTTCAACTGGAGGTATAAAAATCTTGTCCTTGTAATAAAGAATGTCATTTTTGATATGAAAATGTTGGTGTGAAACTAGATCTGTTAAAACTTGATGCATCAGAGTCTGACCTTCTGTTTCTTTTGTGTAATATTGCTGGAGTTTGGTGATGAACAGGGGAATGGGGGAGGAGATTGTGAGCAGAACGACATCCTCATCCGATTGAATGCGACTCAGGGCGTCTGCTACTTGATTAGATTTGCCAGGTTTGTAGAAAATTTCAAAGTCAAACCCTTGTAATTTAGCAGCCCACTTCTGCTGTTCCAGAGTTTGGATAGTTTGAGCCAACAAATTCTTCAAACTCTTCTGGTCTGTATATATGTGGAACTTTCTGCCAATCAAATATTGACGGTATTTTTTTACAGCTTCAGTAATGGCATACATCTCGCGTACATACACGGAGGATGCCTGGAGACGGTTGCAAAGTTTCTTGCTGAAGAAAGCGAGGGGGTGACCTTGTTGGGATAAGACCGCACCAACAACAATGGAGGAAGCATCTGTTTCGAGGATGAAAAGTTGGGAGAAATCTGGAAGACTCAAAACAGGGGTTTCAGTCATTTTTTTCTAAGTATTGTAAAAGCTGTCTCGGCTGATGTATTCCAACACAACTTAGTGTATTTTAACAGATCGGTGAGCGGAGCGGCGAGAGAGGCGTAGTGACGAACAAATTGTCTGTAGAAACCAGTCAGGCCTAAAAAACCCTTGAGAGCCATGAGTGAACGAGGCCGTGGCCAATCAACCATTGCTTGAATTTTTGAAGGATCTGGCGTAACGCCTTGTTGGGAAATAACATGACTCTAAAACCGATTAATAATAACAAGAATCCCCGGCAACGGCGCCACTTTTGATCCGCTGTCGCGCACGAATAAAAAACGAGTGTTTTGTAAAAACTATAGTAACGGTAACGACAACTCAGATATCGTCTCACAAGGATTATTAGTTATTACTAACCAAAGGTAAATCGATTTAAGGGGGGTTGTTTTAGATTTCGATTAAACAAAATAGTGAAAATAAGTGATTATCAAAATAAGCTGAAACAATTAATCTATTGTTTTGGCTTCCTAACTTATCATCGATCCAAATAATTTCCAACTCACAAGCGGATTCTATTCCCTTTTCGATTATAACAACAATTATACAAGCGCAATTGATATTATATGATGTACGTTCCTAATTCCCGAATTAAGCAAACGGATTATATATAGCAATCGTGAATTAAGCAAACACGACAAACATACGCGGATTAAGCAAACGCGATTAAAGTATAGGAACATGCAACCATCGAAATAAATCAATTTAACCTTAGATAATATCGAATTAAGCAAACAACATATCAAAGATTAGAATTGAAAGGAAATAGATTAATTGGAAAATATAAGAACCTCAAAGTATCGGCGGAAACCGTTTACAACAGATTAACCTCTAAGAATTAGTTCTTCATGATCAAACGTACCAAGCTCTCAAAAACAATCTAGTCGTGAATAGTCTAATGTGAATGTAAACAATACGGCCAGACCTAGGTAAAATGGGAGAGACAATAATTCGGGTCATAACCCAACTGGGTCAAACAAACATAACCCAGACCCACAACTAACGATCCAAAACTAAATAAAACTAATGATGCAACTTCAAACGAAATTTTGGAAAATATGCGCTCCGAATCTGACTTTGACTCCAACAAGAAAGTTGTAGCTCTTTCTCTTAGATTTCCGGCGATTATTAGAACGCCTCAATCGGATTCCCGGAACTCCAGTTATGACCGTTTTAGTGCAGACTGCTAATGCTGAAAATAAAGTGCGAAAATGAAATTAAACCAAAAATAAACTAAATTAGAAAAACATTATAAAATATAAAAATAAGCAAAGAAAACCAAAGAAATGCCGAAGTACAAACATAAAGGAACGTGCATCAAAATGCACCGATCAATAATCCACAGCAGGAACAGCAAAAGTGCATTTGGACAACTTGGCAAAAAACTGATTAGCTAATAATAGGTTTAAAATCAATTTTAAATGAGTAGCATGATCAGAAATGCAAGAACTGTAAATTAAAATATCATCAAAGAAAACTAAAACGAACCGTCGTAGGTAGGGGCGAAGTAGATCATTCATTGCCGATTGAAAGGAACTAGGAGCATTAGTTAACCCAAAGGGCATCACTAGGAACTCATAGTGCCCATCAAACGTTCTGAATGCCGTTTTATGTGTATCCTCCGGCTTAACTCTGATTTGGTGATAACCAGATCGTAGATCAATTTTAGAAAATATAGTTGCCGAACCCAGTTCATCAAAGAGCTCATCGATTGTAGGTATAGGGAAACGGTCACGAACAGTAACGACATTTAACGCACGATAATCCACACAGAAATGTCATGATCCATCCTTCTTTCTAACCAATAAAACAGGGGAAGAATAAGGACTATTACTTGGTTTAATAATGCCCCCGAGCAACATATCTTGAATGATGGTGGTCATAGCCTCTTTTTGGGAATGGGGGTAACGGTATGGTTTGACGTTAACAGGGGCTGTGTGGGGTAGTAGGAGAATGTTATGGTCATGAAGTCTAGTTGGGGGCAGGCCATAAGGGTTATCGAAAACGGCAGCATGGGAGTGAAGGATTGATGAAATTTGGGTCGGTAGAGAATGTGTTAAGGTGTCAAGTTGGCTTGTGTGGGTCTGGGTAGGTTCAGCAGGCTGTTCATTAGAGGGTTGGTAGAGGAGGAGGTGGATGGAGGCAATGGAGTCGGTGTGAATTAAATGGCAGAGTTGGTTGTAAGAAGAGTGATATGGAAGAGTTTTTGGGTCACCGGTAATTGTGATTTCAGTATTCTGGTAGTTAAAGGCAATCTTTGGAATTGAAAAATCAGCAAGGAGGGGGCCGAGGGTGCGGAGCCATTCCATACCCAAAACTACGTCCGCACCTTCAATAGGAATTAGGTGGAAGGGAATTGTGAACAAATGGTTTTGTAGAGTAATAGGTACTTGAGGGCATATACCCGAACAAGAAAATTTCGATCCATTTCCTACCATCACCGAAAAATTAGGAATAGGATTCGTTGGTAATTTCAAATGGTGGGCAATGCACGGTTGAAGAATATTGTGGGTGTTGCCCGTGTCTATTAGTACGGTCACGGTCAAGCCATGAATGAGAGCATTGAATTTCAAAGTTTTAGGGGAAAAATGGCCGCTAACTGCTTGGGGAGACAATTGAAAATAGGTGTCCTCCGCTTCAACTGTATGATTAGGTTCCTCGGTAGAATTAGTAAGTGTCGCACGCTCGCGAAAAATGAACAGAGTCGCCACCAATATATTTATCCCATAAGGGAAAGGAATACCAGGAAACCTAACAAAGGAAGGAACTGGGTCTTGCGACCAGAGAATCAAGGTACGGGAGTCGGTTACGCGAGGGGAAGGTATTAGCACCCCTCGCGCCCATCGTACTCGATGGTATCCACCTATGTTTGTTTCTATCTAAAGGGTGTGTACTATGTCTATGTCTACATGCGAATGAATGCAAAAAGAAATACGGGGAAAAGAAGAAATATTTACAAATGTGCTCGTTCAAGCCCCGCGACTTGATGCCTACGTATCCTTTTCAGGAATTAGAGCGACCGTAGTTCGGCTCAATAGTTTCTGTTTGTTTTTGTGTTTTTTAGTTGGGCGGCGTTAACGTTCGCGCTCTTGCATAAGGGGACAGCCTACGATGCAATGGAGCGGAAATAACGATGCCCTTAAGAAAACGAGAGAAGAGAGAGAGAGTTTGAGTGTTTCGAGGAAATCCCTAAAGCAAGGGAAACTCGAGTTACTCTTTGGTTTGTGTCTTTTAGAATTTGGGAACTTACGCCCGAATGGGACCCTTAAGCAAGGGAGATCCAAGCACTCGAACATTCCCTTAAGCAAGGGATGTTCAAGCTTCCATTCCCTTTTTACGAATTTTCACTTTGATTATTAGTGTTTTAAGTATTTTCTTTGTATTTTTTATAGGGATTTTATTCGAGTATTTATTAGATGTTTTAATGTTGAAAAAGAAAAAGAAACTAGCCTAAGTATGAAGGGAATTTCTACCTAATGTTATCATGGTTTCTACCTAAGGTTAGGAATAAAAGAAGCATGGAAAATAAAGCGCTAAGTAGAATATTGAAAATAGCATGAAAAAGAACAAGTCAAAATATAGCACAAAATTTAACTAAAATACTACTATTTTTTATGACCTTTTTTATGAAAGAGAATTCAAAGGATTAATGTCAAAATTAACCTAAAATCTACTTATTTTTATGTATTTTTAATGAAAAAATCTTATCAATTAAGGACTAACAGAGACTACAAATAAACTCTAAAAAAAACTAAAATCTATCAAGTTTTATTGATTATATTGTTTTTATCAATAAGAAAAATAAGAAAAAAAACTATGTTAAAAACCTAAATTCTAATAAAGAAAATATGGGCCCAGAGGGGGTGTAAGCTGGGAATGGTGGTGCAACAGTAATCTGGGCGCAGGGCCTATAGGAGTCAGGCCCAACAGAATTTTGTAGCAAACAAAAAAAGAAAAGCAGAGTGCATGGGCTAGGTGGGGGGTATGAAGGCAAATTCGTGATAGGCCCAGAGTTATTCAGATTTATTTGGATGTTTTAATTTGATAAAAAAGAATGAAATAGAAAATTAAAACGAGAAATGGAAAAGGGGAATAGGGTTACCTGCTCTGCACCGATTCAAATCCCCAACGCGTCAACCTCCCCGTCTCGCTCTCTCTCCGCGGCGGCGATCTTCTCCGACGAGTTCGTCGTCCACCACCACCTCCCAGACAAACGCTCCTCTTCTTTGTTCGAACCTCTTTCTTGCCACTCCTTATCTTCTTCCCCGAGTCAAGCTTTCGTCATCTTGTCTTGCCAACTCACTCTCTTCGTTCCCGTCGCCTCTGATCAAACCTCATCTCTAATCTCTCCCAAATACGACTCCAAGAGTTCTAAAGTTTATTTCATCTTTAATACTAAGTCTCTTCTCACTAAAATCTATTGGCACTCAAATCATCTTTATTACCGAACATCTCATCAACTTATTCATCAACGACATGTTATACTCAATTTTGTTTCAAACAATCACGGTAGTAGGCATTCTTATTCAACAAGTTTTACGCTTCCTTAACCGAATTCAGAATATCTCCTCATAGGATCACCTCTACTGTATTTATAACTCTCCCATAAGGTAGAACATAATTTCACCTCTTCGTAGGTTCAAACGACACATTAATCCGACACTCGGAACTCTAGATATGAATTTTCCAATCGTTATCCAAAAATGCAACATCGACATCATGCAGCGACGCTCTATACGGTATTCCCAAAACTTTTCAAATGGTACATTCAATTCTTAAAATTAATTCTCAACAGACCTTTTAATTATTCCTTCAATCCGTTCCACTCTGACACTGACATCCCATGCAGTACCAATAAACAAATCTAGTTATAAGAACAAGAGTAACCGTAACTTCACCTCTTTCCAACGTCATCCCGTAACAATTAATTATGTTACAACTGCTGCAACTATTTTTATAACAAAGTTCATCTCGTTAGCTTTCCGTCGCTTCAAATGGAACTCAAATCGGATGTCCAGAACTCCAGTTATGAATTTTCGAAGTTCGGCACCTATTCAGCAATTTTCCTGCGTTTTACTTACGAAAATCTCACTCGAAAACTCATTCTCTTCAACTCGATCGCATTCCAAACAGCCCCTTATCATATCTCTTCACTTCCAAACATTCTTATAACTTGAGTAACACATCCCATCGCCGAAGTGCAATTTCTAAAATATTACGACGACAATTCTTTTTGCAACTTGCAGCTGAACCTCTTCCGAGACGTAAGGCTACTTAACTGACAACTTCGCAGCCCCTCAGCAGAGCTGATACATTGCAACTTCCTAATTTCATTCTCCTACAATAATTGTCAATTACCTCTAATCATCTTCCTTCAAGATGTTCCAACTCAATTACCAGTCAAATCTTAATTCCAAGTCACTTTCAATTCGGGAAACAACAAACTCCAACAACGCTCGCACTGTTGCCAATAACAACCTAATGAATCAATCGTCTTACAACTGAAACATCTCTGAGAAGCCAAGCTTCTCCCCCACTTGTCTCAATCCAACACCTGCAACAAAACAAACAAGTACCGACAGTGATTCACTCACATGTCGTGTACCAAGAGATAAAACGCCGACAGTATACAACTGTCGTGCAACTCAACTGACTCGACAATTGGCCGGACGGACCGACCTGCTCTGATACCACTATTGTAACACCCTTTTAAACCCCGCTGCAAATTAAACAAGTTTATTCAGAGTACATGAAATAAGGGTGCCACAATTCAAAATAAATTAAAACATCGTTCAGTCATGTCATGCATTCACTGAGGCAATTCTCATTAATTAAAATAATTCATGTCAACACAGCGAAATTACATCAAACAGATTAAGTTTAACATCTTTCAAACTAATCCTTCAAACATCAAAACATAACTAGAGTTATAAAACATAAACTTGGTCGCGACTTTACGTGTCTATAAATCTGATAACTGCAAGTGCACAGTCGTGTCGTGTAGTTTTAAAAGATATCGAATCCACAGGGACTATGAATCGATCTACCGTTATCTAAGGTTACTATGTAAATCTAGGAGTACTAAAATTTCGATTGTTCCTAAGGGAAAGTGATTGTGAGAGAATAAAGAATAATAATAAAAGACAGGTATCAGTATGTATTTCGTTTAACTACAGGAAATCCGAAGGTCCATTGGCTTTTGCATAATCAAATTAAAAATCTTTACTAATTCAATTGATTAAAAATCCTCGTCTCAAACTTTCGCTCTGTTGAGTCAGACTACTATCCTAATCCTAATGTACGCTTTCGCCATCCCATTAGATTTTAGAAGAGCTTTTTGGAAACAATGTAATTAATAAAATGCCTATTTTATGAGGTTGTTATCTATTTAAATCTCCTAATCTCAAACTTTCGCTCTGTTGACTCGGAGCAAGCTAATATCCCTAACGTACGCTTTCGCCATCCCGCTCGAGTGTAAAAACAATTTTTGGAAATAAATAAGTCCCAATTAGTTTTAATACGCTTTCGCCATCCTTAAAACTAATGTCCTATGTCTACTATCCAGTTAAAGACCTCAAACTTTCGCTCTATTGGTTTTAACCTTTGACCGTCTTAAGCCCTCAAACTTTCGCTCTATTGGTTTTAAGACTTACTAATTAAACTAGACATATAAACCAAAAATAAGTGATAATTAATAAAACATAATTTAAGCCAATTTATTTCGGATCCCTACGGTTAACTTACTTTACATACCGACACCTTTAGTAATTTAGCCAGACATATTAATATGGTTAAACATGCATAAATAAATTTGGTTCATATTAATAGGCGTATTGATTGTCATATAATATATCATGCAATAATAATATAAAAAAAGGCGGTAAATAATAAACCTGAATTAAAATAAATCTGAATTAAATTGAATCTTGAAGTACTCGAACTTCCACCACAGCTTGGCTGGATCGTTCTTCGGAATTTAAATGGCAGAAAATAAAAACAAGGAATTAAAACGATAAATCTAACGTAAGGCTAGATCTACGAAAAGTTCACAACAATTTCCAGTGTAGAAAAATCGTTGTGAGAAAATAAACGGTTGAATGAAAACAGAATAATGAAAAGCGGTTTGCGGTACAATTTCGGCAGCACTTCGTTGGCAGGAAATCGGACAAATTGAAGTGAGATAGCAGGTCCTATTTATAGGAGGGGATTTGCAGTTGGAATCCGTGAATTGAGGGACCTTTTTCTGACTGGGACTTGGAGACGTGCGTCTCCGATTCTTCAGGGAGGCAGCTGACTGACTTGAGACGTGCGTCTCAGGTGGAGATTCTTTAGGGAGGTGGAGACGTGCGTCTCCCCTTTGCTGAGGTGGCAGAGACGTGCGTCTCTGCTTACTAGCGTGGCCTGGGTTGCTTTCCTTCGTGGGCTGGATTGCTCTTTTGGGCCTTTTGGGTCCTAATTGCACTCCCTTTTTACTTCAGCACCCAATTTACGTCTTTTAAGCATAAATATTGGTCATTTAAGCTCGATTTTCTTTCCTTTTCGCAAATAGACGTAATTGAAGTGTAAAACCTGAAACAAAACAAATACACGCGTAATATCACAATAAATTAACATAATAAACGGAAAATGCTATAAATATCTATGGATTTTAGGCTAAATATACGATATAAAATCGTGTTATCAAATTCCCCCAGACTTGAACCTTTGCTTGTCCTCAAGCAAAATAATAAGATAAAGATAAATAAAATACACTTCCTCCACGTCGCTCGGTCATACTCAGCCACATAGTGTTCTTATTTGAAAATAATGATAATGATCCTAGCAATAGGCTTATAGTAGCAACACTAGACAGCTCCCAGTATGCATACCAATCCGAATCATGCCATTATAGCTCGACCTTTTGACTCGTCATCATGTTTCACCCCTTTTCATTCGTGTGCAATCACATTAAGCCCATTATCTCGACACGCACATAGCAGAGTAGTCGGTTAGTGACTATGATCCTTCTCATGGAGTTCTGGCACAATAAGTGGTATACTCCTTAGCGCTCATTTTGAGGATTGCGGGGAATAGGACAATAGTCCTTCCTACCAAGTTCAGTACCAGATGACTTCTGAACCAATCAACAATGAGTTTTTAAATTCTTTGTATTTGAGAATTGCGACCGTTAGGTTAAATGATCTTGTGAGGACCACCTTACTTTAGTAGGCACATTTCTTATTATGGTTAAGCACATAATTTTTAGTATGAGGATCATACACTTATATTCATCGACTCTCTGCGTAGTTGGTGTCTAAGACGGTGCTGACTGCTAGAATAAACTACTAAAGGTTACTTCAAAAATTAAAGTCGGTGGTTTTGGTATAAAGGGTATTCAAATCGGTTACGCATACTCGGGGGTTTTAAATTGTAGGGACTATAAGGATATTAACTTGAATCAATTTTAGTGCGTTGAGTGTTTGAGTAGCTTTGTATTTCTCGAACGTGTGGGGTTTGCGTTTATCGTTTAGGAGCAAAAATTTTTTTGTTATGGCTCAAGAAAATGGAAGAAATTGAAATAACTACGGAATTATACATATAAGACTTAAATTCCATAAATATTCTTTATTGAATTTGAAAAACATTACAAGGAAGAAATTGAAAAACATTACAAGAATTGACCTTCCACTTCTCATTTTTCACGTTCCGACTCTTTTTCCTTATTTTCTTTATTTTATGAAAACATAAAATAATTAGTAATGGGCTTACTCACTTAGCACCCCCATACCACTAATCTCACCATCCGGCCCAATGGCCCTTAATCCATAATTCTCCAATAATTCAACAAAATACCAATAATTCTAAATAATAATTTAATTTCCGATTAAATTAAATATAGAAAATATGGGGTGTTACAACTCTCCCCCACTAAAAGAGTTTTCGTCCTCGAAAACATACTTCCAGTAAGAAGTTCCAGATAGGAGTCCTTAGTCTATCTCTCTAGCTCCTAAGCAACATTCCCATCAGTCGATCATCAAAATCCATCTGATGTTACCAACAGAAAACATGTTTCATACATTCAAGTCTTAACTCTTACGTCACATTTTGACCATTCAAAGGTGTACCACTCGTTATATCTCCAAAAGATTGACAACAATGGAACATTGAGGTACAACCCATACAATACACCCATTAACCGAGTAATAAAATTACACAACCATGGTATGACCACACCTGATCAACACTGCAGTAAAGCATTTCATATACCAAACATACCAACCTTAGACACACTTTCTATCTGAGCGATGAAATAGTACTTACACTTTTCACCAACTGCTTCCTTCAAGAAACTCGATAATCGTATTCTTCATACTATTGAATTTCAACTATCTGACTCCTCTCAAGTCACATCAGCAATTATCCAACACGTTACACTATGCTTTTGCTGCACTATTCTGATTACTCATTACAACCATCATTAACAATTAAATTTTTGAGTTATACCCAACTCTGGCCTTCCTGACTCGTTCGCTCAAGAATCATTCTTACCATCCATGGTACTAATTCACTACTCAGCAATCCTTACTCGCATCCAACAAAAACCAATTCCTGATTTACTTCCTCTATTTAAACATCCTAACCATCAGAACAAGTACACACAAGTATTTATAATCACAATCGTCAGCCTTAATACACCATTTCTTACAAAATAACTCAAATTGAGTTTCGCTCTTCTCTAAGAATTAAATCAACCTCATCCTTCTTAGAGTATAATCCCTTATTATATCTGGAATCTACAATAACATCTTACAACAACACAAAATTATTATAGCATCATATGGTATCAACTCATCGTCTTAACTTCGCCGAATACATATTTGTTAACTACGTACAACCATAATGACATATTCATCATCTCGGTAATTATTCAAAAAGAGTTATAATTCTTCGACACGACATCCTTACATCCACTGGATTCTAAATCCAACATAAAGATCAATATATATCCTCTATGTAGGCTCCCGACGTTTTAATTCCTCACTGTCCACGAGTAGTACTTGCACATTACTCCACATCACACTTTCGCAGCGCGACTCTGATTACTCGTCTCAAGTCATCATCCAATATATTGCATTCTTTCATATTCACTTCTTCATAAGTCCACACAGCATGGTGAGTGATTATTCTCACGGTTTAATATCCATCACAACTTATACCATTAAGGTAACAAAACAAGTTCATCCCATTTATATGATTCCATCTACTACCAACAAGAGATTTAGGGTGATCAAGTCCTAAATTTGTCAATATTAGTTGAAAATCATATTTAAGCATAAACCGTCGTTACTACATAATAGTGTCCCTTTCCGAGTTTGCACCTAAACTCATTAACATCGTCATAGTCCAATAATTCACTACAGTGTCCTTCTAGAATATCCTTCTGAAGTTCAAAACGTCAGTTACACAAATCCAATCACTCAACCTCATTATACTATTCTCGTTGATTTTGAATTCACCGCCTCTACCTTGGTAATTCAAGGTCAACCTATCGATCAACTTAACATCATCTTTCTGACCTTCTCTAATCTCGTCAAGAATATCACTAGTCATCTTCTAGCATACCCAATCTTAACACTATTAGGAGTGCCTTCACATACCAACTAAAGTCTCACAATTGTCCAATTAATCCAACTCATTCATCATTAGCACCGACATATTTAAAGACTTCCTACGCAACACAGTAGCAGAACATTTTCCTTACCAGGATGGTAAAGCAAACCAAAATCATAATCCTAAAAAAAATTACTCTAATCATCTCTACTGCCTCATATTAAGCCATTTCTGATTGAAGAGGTACTTCAACTCTTATGATCACAAAACACTTCGAATCTTGAACCATACAACTAACCTGCAAGACCAAGACCACATTCATAACTCGTGGTTTTAATCCAAATTCCATGACATCCTTCACGTCCATATATCATTCCACTCGGAATCTCAACAAAGTCTTCCTCACATTCGATAGGTGTCAGAAATCCTCTAAAATTCTTCTTTTATATTTATCGTTACCTTGCCATCACAAATACGATTCCCAGAGTTCTAAAGTTTATTCCATCTTTTCTACTAATTCAATATTTACTAAAATCCATCGGCACTCAAATCATCTTTATTATTGAGTATCTCATCAACTTATTCATCAACATCACATTCTACTCAACTTCGTTTCGAATAATCACGGTAGTAGGCATTCCTATTCAACAAGTTCCACGCTTCCTTAACTAAATTCAGAATATCTTCCCATAGGATAACCTCTATTGTATTTATAACTCTCCCATAATGTAGAACATAATTTCACCTGTTCATAGGTTCAAACGGCACGTTAATCCGACACTCGGAGCTCAAGATACGAATTTTCCAATCGTTGTCCAAAAATCCAACACCGACATCATGCAGCGACGCTCAATACGGTATTCCCAAAACTCTTCAAATGGTATACTCAATTCTTAAAATTACTCATCAACAAACCTTCTAATTATTCCTTCAATCCGTTCAACACTGACACTAACACCCGTGCAGTACCAATAGACAAGTCTAGTTATAAGAACAAGAGTAACCGCAACTTCGTCTCTTTCCAACGTCATCCTGTCACAATTAATTATGTTACAGCTGCTTAAACCATTTTTATAACAAAGTTCACCTCGTTAGCTTTCCGACGCTTCAAACGGAACTCAAATCGGATGTCCAGAACTCCAGTTATGAATTTTCGAAGTTCTGCAGCTATTCAGCAATTTTCTTGCGTTTTGCTTACGAAAATCTCACTCGAAAACTCATTCTCTTCAATTCGATCGCATTCCAAACAGCCCTTTATCATATCTCTTCACTTCCAAACATTATTATAACTTGAGCAACACATCCCATCGCCGAAGTGCGATTTCTGAAACGTTACTACAGCAATCCTCTTTGCAAACTTGCAACTGATCCTCTTCCAAGACCCAAGGCTACTCAACTGACAACTTCGCAGCACACCAGCAGAGCTGACACATCGCAAAATTCCAATTTTCCTCTCCTACAAATAATCACCAAATACCTCTAATCATCTTCCTTCAAGATGTTCCAAATCAATTACCGGTCAAATCTTAATTCCAAGTCACCTTCGATTCGGGAAACAACAACTCCAACAACGCTTGCACTGTTGCCAACAACAGCCTACTGAATCAATCATCTTACAACTGAAACATCACCGAGAAGCCAAGCTTCTTCCCCACTTGTTTCAATCCAACACCTGCAACAAAACAAACAAGTATCGACAGTGATTCACTCACATGTCGTGTACCAAGGGATAAAACACCAACAGTATACAACTGTCGTGCAACTCAACTGACTCGACAATTGGCCGGACGGACCGACCTGCTCTGATTACCACTATTGTAACACCCTTCTAAACCCCCCACGGAAATTAATAATTAAATCAGAGTAACATGCACAAGGGCGTCACAATTCATAAATAAAATAAACAACATCGGTCATATGTCATGCATTCACTAAGAAACATTTCATTATAACTCATAATTCATAATATATCATGTTGACACAGCGGAATAACATCATCAAATTACATCACATCATCGATGTATTAATCCTCAAATAAATTAAACAAAAACGAGTTATTATCATAAACTCAAAAACAACGTTTCCCCCAGTGTTACACCTATCAGAGCATGACCCGACGCTAACAACATATTGACTCATGAGCTAATCCTCACCGAGTCGGAGCCCGCTATCCTCAATCTGAAAAATATAGTGTAAGGGTGAGTCTCATTCGCAATTAACAAATATTATTGCATTATAAATAACAACACATCAATAGTTATAGTATTCACCCAATCCATCTATATTCAGATTAATCCATCATCACACAAAACACACAATACCAATCATAACAATGAAATATATTCAGTCACGTTATCAAATCCATGCATATGAATGCAACTGACTCTATGCATGTGGTACCAAACATCACCAGTGGAAATTATCCACCGACCGATCTATGCATCATCCAGATACGGCCCTGCCAGCACAAATTCCACACAATGGGAATTCTGCCCCTCGCTGAATCCCCTCATCATATAGGATTCAACCCATGTTTACGAATGCATGCAACATATATATAACATACTTTCATCATCACCATTCTATGAGTAGCATCATCTATACTCATTTCATCATCATCATCATCAATACTAAGCATGTTCATATATACATTACATCATTCAATACAATCAATCATCATCACCATCATTACAGAACATACATGTATTACACTAATCATCATCATCATCAAAAGTAAGAATATACATGTATTCACATCTTCCAAAACAATTCAATCATCATTGTACAATCCTCAACAATCATCACATAATCATGTTTTCAAAACACGTCTTATATTGTCACATCTCATCACATATGTCAACAATATATCATCCATCAAACGAACAAAGTATTCAAATCATACTCATATTATCACATGAAATATCTCATGAGTTCCATTACAAAATCAAACAAGATCATCATACGAATCATGTTTAAAACATAGCATGTATTGTCATATCTCATCATATATATGTACAATACATCATTCATCAAACAATAAATTCATAATTCAAAATTAATTGAAAGCTACACCTCATTTTATCATTTAAACTCATAGGTTATCTCATAAGGTTCATCATACTCGAAACGGCACTAAAAACGGAGTTACGGATCAAAAGTTACGCATCATTGAACTTTCGAAGAAAATCACAAAACAGAATTTTTACACACAGAACCCATACGAGTATGGCACCTCCCATACGCTCCCATACGCGTATGGCCCAAACCCATACGCGTATCAGCCATCCCATACGCGAATCAACAGAACTAATTTTACACTGAGAATTTCCATACGAGTATGAACACACCCATACGCGTATGGCCTCATCCCATACGCTCCCATACGCGTATCACCAAATCTCATACGCATTTCACCAGTTTTCTCCAAAATATGCAATTTTGCACCAGTACGTTTTCCACTCGTTTTCACTCATAACAGGCTACGATTTTAAGTCTAAAACACCATCTTTTTACACATTAACATATGGTATTCATCCAATTTCATCAATCTATTATCCTATGTCAGTTTTACACATTAAAACCTAACTTTCTATCCAATTATTGGAAACCCATAACTCAGATTCAGTGTTTCATGGAAGAACGCAGCAACACAAACAATTGATACAATACCCACAACACAAACATCAATTAACATACAATTCTATATAGAATGCACAGAGGTATTCATCAATTATTCAACTTCTATTAAAATTATCCCAAAACCTAACTCTGACATATGATCAAATTGACCCAAACAATATCCCTAATCATGCCCTATCATTCATAACACGATAAGAGATGGTAATTGGAAGATTCCCCCCTTACCTTAGCCAAATTCTTGATCTTTGGTCCTCCTCCTCTTTGGTTCCTCTTTACGTTCCTCAGTTCTTCTCTTCCACTTCTCATTTTTCACGTTCCGACTCTTTTTCCTTATTTTCTTTATTTTATGAAAACATAAAATAATTAGTAATGGGCTTACCTCACTTAGCACCCCCATACCACTAATCTCACCATCCGGCCCAATGGCCCTTAATCCATAATTCTCCAATAATTCAACAAAATACCAATAATTCTAAATAATAATTTAATTTCCGATTAAATTAAATATAGAAAATATGGGGTGTTACACTATTGGACAAGATTTTTTTTGTGTAAGCAAGAATTTAATTAATGAGAGAACTAAGGGTTCTCCAACCTTGATACACAAGAACGGAACAAAGCCCGACAAAAAAGCGATATTACAAACCAATTACAATTACGACATAAAAGATATAGGATCTTTACTAAAGTCGTAAAAATTACAATTGGGATACGCAATATCGCCCAAGCACGACCACCTTCCATATCAAAATTTTGATATTCCAAACAATATTGTTAATGTTCCAAACTTCGTTTCTAAAACAAAAGCCGTTCCTTGTCAACCAAATGATCCAACAAGTAGCTAGCCAAAACACCCCCAATTTATCGGCTTTGATACCTTTTACCAGCCCCATGGCATACCATTCCATAAAGAAGGGATGCAATCAAACTCCTTCCAACTCGGGTAATCCACCCACACACCAATTTCATTCCAAACAACCTTAATCACTTCACACTTGAAAAACATATGTTCCAAATCCTCCAAATATGAGTCGCAAAAAAAACAATTTAAATTAGAAGTAGAGAAATTGATACCTCTATACACTAAAAGATCTTTAGTGGGGAGTCTATTCACAAAAAGTCTCCAAGCAAAAGCTTTAATTTTATAAGGGACCTCCATCTTTCAAATCAATTCCCAAAGCCTCCTCATTCTTATTCAAGGGACCCAACAGTGTTTGTAATAAGAATACCAACGATAACACGAAGACACCGAAAAACACTTTTCCGAATCCAAAAGCCAACACACGGAATCATTGTCATCTATCACCCCGCCAAAATCCTCCAAAAGACCCCTCAAAACCGCCAACCTCGAAGACAAGTTCTTCTCCGCCACTTCCGCCACGGAAATGTCTAAATCACCCCCAAACCCACACCCCTTCCCACCATCCTCCCATAACCGCTACGAAAACTTTTTTCAAAGAAGATAAATCAAAAAGATCCGGAAAATCATCCGACAAACTAGAACTATTAATCTATCCAACTTCCCAAAAAGGTGTACTAAAACCGTTGCCCACTTTAAAGCTACAATTGGAAATTAAAGGATCCTTAAGAAAAGGAGATAAAAATACCAACCTTTAATAAGTCTCGCCACCATAGAGAGGAAGAAGTACTAGAACGAGAATCTCCTCCACATAAGATTTGCATTTTGATATCTCCGTAACGAGCCTTCGAAACCTCCCACCATAAAGTCCCCCCTCCATTTACAATCCGCCATCTCCACTTATTCAAAAGAGCACAATTAAAGTCTTTAATATCTTTAATTGCCAAACCCCCTTTTAAATAAGGCAACGTCACCCTCTTCCAACTCACCAATGAATAATCCTCTTATCCACCACACCCCCCAAAGAAAATTACTTTGAATCTTGATACATTCCTTTACTACTTTGGTCGGCATCTTGTAAAAAGACATGAAGAAAATAGATAAAGTGCTCAAAATAGACTTCAAGAGAGTAATTCTACCTCCAAGATTGAGAAACTGGTTTTTCCACCCGTTCAAGCGCCTTCTCATCTTTTCCAATAACGGTTGCCAAGTTGTTTCCTTCCTCGGTTTGTGACCAATAGGAATACCAAGAAACTCAAAATTACTACTTTCCATATTGCAAGAGAGATACAAGGATGCGGCTTCTAAAAAATGTTGAGAAGTATTTACACCAATCAATTTGCTTTTATGAAAATTGATACCAAGCCCCGTAACTAACTCAAAAGCTCTCAACACAACTTTCAAGGCTTTCACGTGATTCCAAGAATCTTCACCTAACAACAAAGTATCATCCGCAAATTGGAGAATATCTACGCAACACCTTCTTTTAATCATCAAGTTCTCATACTCTCCAATTTCGATCGATTTCCGAACCAACCTAGAAAGCGCCTCCGCAACCAAAACAAAAAGAAAAGGTGATAGCGGGTCACCTTGTCTTAGCCCTCTCTTCACGACAAACTCCTTAGTTGGACTACCATTGACCACCACCGACATCTCACTTTTAAAAAACCAAAAGCTCCTGTAATTGCAAAGCATCTCAAGCATAGTTTGTTTTGATGAAGACAATATGGACATCAAGCTTTCATAAAGGATGTGCAAAAAGAATCTCAAGTCTTAAGCAAAGACACACAATTTCAAAATCTTGAAGAAATAATAAAGATTCAAGAATCAAGCAATAAATGGGCAAAGGTATAAACAATACTCACTTTGACATATAATTGTTCACAAAATATACTCTCATGCATATCATAATCATGAACAAGTTTCATAGATCAAAGAGTTCATTTAAAACCTTTTTCATAGTTAAAATTCAAAATAAAGGTTTTAGGAACCGGGGTTGTCCCTATGGGGAACCGGTATCCCAGCATTCTCAAATTTCAGCAATCTGTGGTTTACTATGGGGAAC